>NW_011888820.1:6691192-6701285 GCF_000151845.1 Pteropus vampyrus
TGGAGTGGGAATAGTCAGAAAAGAAAGCTTCCGTAATGCTAGCAACCAAGTTAGCATAGACCTTAGGGCTTCATTAATGGGTTATTTCTGCAGCAGTTTGCCTCTCATACTTCACTCAGTGGCCCATGAAGATAATTTTCAATGTGAGCTGCTTCATATTCAGTAACTAAAACTCATGTGACTCAATAACCCACTCATATTTTTGTGGAGCACTCAATCTAGCCAGCAATATGTTAGGTCTTGGAGATTGTGTTGTTTTGTGAAAAACAGACCTACTCCAGAACCCTTATATGACTATTGGCAATGGGGTGCTGAAGCCTGTGTCTGCACAGCCTCCTTTGATGGAGGAGGAGCTAAGTGTAAGAGCTCATAGCCTAGCAGCCCAAGGTGCCCACAGGGTGGATATGGGCTACATACCTTACAGTTATCTGCCAGTACCCTGCATCCAGGCTCCCAACTTCCATTTCACTCCTAAACTATTGTTGGAAAGCAGTTATACATTTTCAGTCTTGAGGGAAAGGATTCTTGAATGAGGAAAAAAGTTGGGCATATTTATTTTACCAAATAGTGCTTTAAAAAAAAAACAACAGAAAATTTTACAGGAAAACAAGACAGGGGAAAATAGCTTGGTACACAGTCAGGTTCGAAGTTAAAGTTTTTGGATAGAAAAATATGACAAGTGAGAAATAATCAAGAGTCTGGTTTTGAAATATTTCCTAGTTGTTTTTTATTTCTAACTAATTATTTATAATCTCCAATGCGGTTTAAAGTTTGTAAAACACTTCCAGGCACTTTTCTTGTTCTGGTGGTATCATTAGGAGCTCTTAATATCATATATTTAAAGGTCTGCCAATACTTTTCTGAGGAAATCAGAAAGCAATTGTTCAGTAGTACAGATTTGCTCCATTTGAAACTGTTAAAACCTAACACTATTGCCCACTGATGCCTCGGGGTTAGAGTGCCAGGGGACAAAGCCATAAATATGAAAAAAAATCATTTGTTTATTTATTTATTTTTCTAAATGGCTTTGGATGATTGGGGTGTTGGCAGGATACCACTACACATATAGAATGTGAATGATATACATTAATACTGAAAACCGGAGCCTTTATTTTACACATTTACTTATACTTGATGAAGTTAAAATTCTGTCGTAATTACTTTTTGTTGTCGTTGATACTTCAGTAGACATAAAGTGAGTTTTACCTGTTTGGGTGTATGTTGGAGGTGGTGGTGCATAGAGTTGGTTCTGTGTTCTAAAAATGAGTTGCTGGATGTATGCTTGAATGATGTACAGGTTCCTTTTCCTAATTCAGGACAGTCTATTTGTTTTTATCATCTGTAAGAACAGTTAGAATAATACACGTTTAGGAGATCGAAGGGATATTAAAATACAACCGTGCAAAAATGTATCAGTCTCCTGGGAGATAATATAAAATATGACTGAGTGGGGCCAGGTAACTTAGTACTGATGTCTATTTGTAAGATAAAACACTTACTTTAATCAGTTTCAGATTTTTATTACTATAATTATTTTTAAGATATGAAGTATGAGTTTATTTTCAAGCATTATGATTTAGTTTTATGAAATGTGACTATTTGAATTAAGTTGTATTTAAAATAGAAGATTCTAAATGTTGGATTGTTTCTTAAATTTTAGTGTTTCCTTTTAAACCTAAATTCTATTGTGAAAAAATTTTAATCATATTTATATTAGAAGGAATCAGTAATTGGAATACATTGTAGGTCTATAGGAAACTTTTGGCAATAATTATTTAATGACTCATGTAGAAATTATCCATTTTTAAAACATACTCTTTTAGATATCTTCCAGATTATCAGATTGACATAAAGCAGATCTTTAAAAAATTAAAAGCAGTTGAACATGACTATTTCATTTTAAAAGTCAACTGTAATCGTTTCTCTTCTTATCATTTTTTTCAAGTCACTTGCTGATGAAGAAACGTCTTTATATTTAGAGTTCAATACTCGGGTCCTGATGGATCTTACCAGGGTTACTTATCTTTATTTCAGTACAATAAATGGATTGCTAATCTTTTCCTGTCACAGTTTCCAAGTAGATGATGGATTTTTGTTTCAGTTTACAGTTCATTGTTTTTAGTATGGTTGTACTTTATTATACACATGAAGGCTTATTACAAAAAAAAAATCAGATTCACCGTAGTTACTCCTTTTGTTTAACAATTAAAAGCTCTATTTTTTTTTTTTGTAGAAAAATGACTTTTAAATATTTAACATCCATCAGCTATGGAGAGCTTGTTTGATTGGTTTGTAAGTGTACTATCATCTTTTAGTTAATATTTTCTTTGCATATAATCCTGGTTCTTAAAAACACAGCAATTTAAAGAAAGTTAAATATTATTCGATATGTTTTGACTCTTTTGGGTGTTTATGGGAAGTTTTACAAGTTTTTCTTTCTTTTTTATTTTTAGCAATAAGTGAAGGTAATCTTTTTTTGTAGTTTAGGCGATCCACAAGCTAAAAGCCAAATTATTAGACTTTGTTTTGGCCCACTTATTTTATAATCAGGATTTTAATATGTTTTACAAAAAATAATAAATTCAGATAGTTTAAAACAAAAACATTACAGGGTGGATTAAATAATCACTAGCCTTGCATAAATACATTCATTCCAGCAAGACTTGGATGCATGATATATTTCCAGCTCTTTGGACATAATGGGAAAAATTTTTCTGAATGTTTTGCAAAGAAAACATAGTCTTTCTCAGCAATTAGGTCTTGTTGATGAGAGCGAGATAATTTTATCCTAATGTGTTTTCTAATAAAGAAGTGAAAAGACACATTCGATTCCAACATTTATGAAAACATTATCTCAATTATTAATGTGCTCTTTTCTCTTGAGATAAATTAATCTAGTTGCATATGGTTTCCTCTTTCTGCTTAACATCAGAATTTAATATGACTGGACTCAAGGAATGTACACAGTGTATACTTAAAATTCTACTGGAATAAAATACGGAAGTCTAAAATAAAGTCGCAGTTTAAGATAGGCTAGGATTACTCAGGCCTTTCAACTCAAAGTCTGATTTGACAAGAAATTTTAGCAACAATGACAAAATAAATTACACTTATTTTCACCTTAGAAAAATTATTCTGTGATTTGAAATAATGTAGTGACTTGTTAGGATTATAGTCAAGGTACTAGAAAGGGATTTAATTTTACATAATCTGTCTTCTTTTTGCCTGAGTAAGTTTGAGTGTCTCATTTTCATCGGCACTATGTGGGAACTTTCATTATTTTTCTTCAGAAAATCAAGGAGGATAACATAATATGGTCCTTTTTGTGGTTTGATTTTGTGCCATACTATTTTAGGTTTAATAAAAGTTTTGCTTTTAAGCAAATGGTCTATTTTTCATCATTACCATTTAGCTTAGGTCAAAAGACATTAATGAAAACAAATATTAAAAATATATTACATGTTGCTAAATGTTTATATTTCAAAACCATCATAAGTAATTGGTGCTAGAAGGAAATGAATTGATTTTCTATTTTAAATGTATTATGTATGTTTCTATAAATGGTACGGTTCCATTTATAATACTGTATCCAATTGTATATATTTAGAAGCCAAAATTACTTAAAATGAATTATTTTAAATTAAAATAATTTTTAAATTAAATTAAAATAATTTAAAAATTGTTTTAGTGATAGTACTATGACTATATACTCCATATTTTTCTTTATAGACTTTGGCTTATTTTGGCTTGATTCATCAAAACACCAGGGGATAGGATTATGTGGTTGTCACAGTAATATTGAAGTAAAAATTGTGTTTCTTAGTAATTTATCATTTAATTTACTAGACCGATTGTCAGCTTGGTTTTAACTATGTCAATTTCATGAAATCCAAATAATTTCTCCTGAAAAATAAACCATAGTGATGTTACTATTATGTTTTAAATTATGCAGGATAACAGCTGGTGTATCTCTTTGGCTTTGCCTCATTTGATTTGAAGATGTCTTTTATAGTGGTGCCCATTTGATAGAGTGTGAGCATTTTGTAGTTTTACATAAACTGTAAAACCATCTGCCACTTCTTGGAATGGTTTCCAGCTTTGTGTTAAAAAAATCAAAACTTAGTACTTAAAGTTGGCTTTGAAAAGGTCCATTTAAAGTCCTGGTCCTTTTGGCTTTTGTATCCCTCTGTACAGTGCCACCTTGGTTTTCGAAGTCCAAAAATGACCCTGCTTAAAAAAAATTTTAATAGCCATTTGGATATTCTTATGTTAGTGAGGTTTAATCTAAATATGCATGTGACACTCTAGTGTGTTAGTTGTAAATACTTTATAAAGAGTGATGTGTTCTGTATTTGCAGAACTATTTTTTTCATTAGTTCAGTGGATATATTGTTTACAGAGTTCTTTCATTGATAGCATTTGTCCATGGAAAGAAAATAATCCAAAATATTTCTTGGTTTATAACTGCATGTTTTCTTACATCATATAAATTTTCTCTTTTTTCACACTGACTTAAAAGTGGTGTGAAAAAATTCAAATCAGAACCTCAGAGGTTCCCGGACAGATGAAATCTACCCCGCTCCCACCCAATTACTGCACGACAGCAAGTGATCTGACGAAAATGTGACGATGGTAACGCTGGGCCTGAGAAACCTGCAGGGAAGCCTTTTTATTTTACTGTGTCAATTAAGGCAGTTTTAATTATTTGAGTAAATCTATTATGTTACCCAGAAATCACTTATAGTTGTAATATAATAGTATGGCTTTTAAAAATTGAATGTGAAAACTATCATTTAGCTGAGAATTTATGTCCACAATATCAAAATCCTCTCTTCTCAGAGGATGGATGTGATATGTTTGTACTGTGGGAAAAACGTTTTGCCATTTTGAAGAATGTCACGCACAGAACAGCTTTGAGACTGTCTCACTCTCTCTTTTTCTTTCTTTTTTCGAATCCTATATACTCCAAGATTTCATGAAATGAGACATTCCTTGTGTATTTACACAAGAAATACAGACTCTGGTATAACTACTTAGCATAAAGGCCGGAGAAACCAGAGCAGAATATGCTTTTCCTTGTAAGCATTTGCCACCTCACTCAGATAAGTTACAGAATTCCATTATCCAAATTGTTACACATGTGTGACAGAGGTTGACCTTTCGTCATGTCAATCCTTTTTGTGTAGGCCCCAGGCTCCAGCCTAATGGCTCAAACCCTGATTTACTCACTGTAATAAGGGCAGGAGGTCGAGCAATTGTCAGGCTGCCTGTTCGTACTCTTCTTGGAGCCTGGTTGAAGGCTGTTAACACAAAGCTTTTCAAAGTGAATTTACAACCAGCACCACTGACAGAGGCCAATCAGTGCACCATAAATGTCAGGTTAGTGAGATTGAGCAGTAAGTAAAGTACTGACAGCACACTATTGGCTGGAATCAATTGGCCAAGGTTTAACTGAGAAGAGCAATCTACGTGTGGCGAACTTAGGGAAAGAGCTAAGTGTAGCCTTGGTTTCCATGTGGAGTCCGTAGATTTACCTGTTAGTCGAGCGTAAGGGACGTCACCCATTTGCTTTAGTACATCCAGAATCATTCGCGTTGATGTGCTTCACAATCTGGGAGCTGAAAGTGGCCGAGCCTGCCGACTCTGAGGCTTGGTGGTAAAAAAAATGGTCCAGCATTAGACAGGAAAGAGAGAAAAACTATTACAATATGGGGATTGTCAGTACTGGGGACACATCAGTACATTACATTTCAGTGCAAGGTAATTTGTTCAAATTCCAAAACTAAAACAGGGATTTATATGAAGGCACAGACATAAATAAACCCATTCTTTTGCTCTTCTTGAGGCTTAGCAGTACGAAACTTTCATGAAAGTCACTAATGAGTGATTATGGGTCGAGGGTCTGAATATCCATGAGATGTGGTTTCCCCACCAGACGGAATGTTTTTATCATTTTGTGTAATGACAGCCTGGACAACAATTCATTTAGCTCTGAAGGCATCAGCATTAAAATGGAGGAATCCATTAAGATGCTGTATGCAAGGATTTATAAATTAGGCAATTTCCTTGATTATTGCAATCATTTACAGAATTGATTGTTCCAGTGTGGTATAGACAGATTTCAGCAACAATCATTGACAACAAGCACATTCTCTGATATGTATAGCTACTGGTCACTTAACCAGGTCACTATTCCTCATCCCCCCTGCTGTTCTTGGTCTCAAGGTCAGGCAGATTTTCAAAGATGCTTTATAATTATGATGTTTCACTTGTCTTCAGAGGAGACTCCCCTAGACTGTGAAGGTAGGTGCAGGTTGCTCTAAAGGTTATAGCATTGTTTTTAATCTTAATTTTGAAGGAGGGTATTGATGATCCTGTTATACTTCAGTTCAGTAGCACAGATTTTGAGATGATGCCAACTTCAAAGGAAATAATTTTTGCAAATTGCAGCTGTAAATATTCGTTTGATTGAAGATTTAAAAGTCAATAATGTGTTTTATTTGTTGGTCCTTAGAGTTCTAATTATCTAATAGATATATCTTAGAGCCACTGGATTTTAGGTCAATTAATTCTGGAAGCCATAATAAAGACATTGTTACAAGTATGAAATGCTCAAAATACTGCAGATTTTCCTATACAAGAACACATACAAGTTCACTTGGTGCTTAATCACTAACCACAAACCACAAAGTTGCCTTTATTCCTGAAATATCAGAGATAGACATGCAAAATGTGTCTGCAGAGCTGTATCCAATGAAAGCTAGCCATGCGGTTTATGCTTAGTACAAAATGACTGACTTTAGACATTTATTTTTAATCATTATTTTGTTTTTAATCACAATTTTCCTTTTTTTGAGCTCTCACACAAGCTAGAGATTGAAATAATAACACTTTAAAAAATTGTTTAACACTGTTGAGAAGGCCAGAACTTTTTCATTTGTCCTGATTTGCATACATAATAGTTTGATCTCGAGGTAGTTCTTTGGTTAAAAGGGGAAATGTTATGTTTCGGGAAATCTTGTGGCTTGGTGGCACCTTGAATTTTTATTTGGCGGTGGTTACCTAATAAGTAAGAAGTTCATTTTCATTTTTAATTAGTTGTAAAATTCACTGCTTAAAAATTCAGTGAAAAGACAATATTTTCACTTCTCTTGATATTATCTCCTCATTTTTATTTAGAACATTTCACAGTATTTCTGGTTTCTGTTAAGATTTGAAAGCCATGCAACCAGATCTCTTTTAGGTGAACTATGAATGAGGCACTCAGTATTATAGATGTTTTTGCCAGTGTCCTCGTACATTTATGTAATAAACCAAAATCTGCATACGATTGTGAAATAATGATATGCGATTAAGCCCATTTTATTAAAATGAACAGTGTTTTTTATTCTCTGTGATCCTTTTAAATTAAAGCTGCCTCAGATAATGAAGTGTCTTCTATAGAAATGTTCAGTGTAATCTAATTTAGTAGAAACTTCTTAAGTGTTTTTAAATTGGAATCAAATTAAATGTAATCAAATCATGTTTTCAGGGTCTTGTAAAGCACTAAGACCTAAGTGCTGTTAGCATGCTTGGGAATATTAATGTTTATCACAAAAGTAACGTTACTACATTCTCAGATATTCATGCAAACTCCAAAATGGTAGATAACCCATAAATGAATTTTAGATTAGAGTACAATGCTTTCAGAACCTGTTGTGTTTGTCCCAAACTAATATTAAAATTCATTTGTGATGTAAAAAAATGCACAAATAGTTCCTGGTGGAGAGAGTCCCGAAACATATTGGGCTACTGAGGAAGACACTTAATTTCAATTTATTGCAATTAATTGCAATTTGAAATTTGACCTGGGTAATCTATAAGGTGGAAAATCTAATCATTAAGCTTTCAAATGGTGGAAATGAACTTTTCTATTAAAAGTAATTAATGTTCGTCATAAGAAATTCAAACTATATAGAAGTAGAAAGGAGCCGTAACCATTCTCGATGGTTTTTATAACAGTCTTTTAAGAGATGACTAACTAATATAATACGCATTTATTTCTTGAATCACAGTTTTGATAAAAGATACCTGCACTATCTCCTTGATACATTTAAAAATGCAAAACACATTTTTAAAGCAGCACCAGTGGCACTGTTTTCATAGGTTTTCCTGCAAATTTTCAAATTTAGCTCACCCATGAATAGATTTTGTTTTTGTGTCTAGTCCTATTCTCCCTTCTCTGTATCTTTCCTGGTGGGAAATTTCATTAACAGTCTGCAGAGCCTACTGATATTATAGAAACATTCCTAATGATATCTTCACGTGTTTTATAGCACATGTCTTTAATAAGACCAGAGCCTTTTAGGGATCTATATGGAGATTTTAATGGTACCTAGAAAGGAAAGAGAAAATTTTTGTTTTCCTTTTTTACACATGAAGGCGTTAGCAAAAAAAAGGATCAAATCCTTTTGGAATGCTTTTCTAAGTGGGAAGACTAATCTATCTAGCTGTATGTGAGACTTCAGTGAAACCCTTGATTTCTTTGTTCCTCTATTTCTCTATGTGTAAAAGAGAGTCATACTGGACTATTATGCAAATTAGGGAGACAATATTTATGACTTTTGTGCACAAAAAAGACTTTCCCTTTTTCAATTGGAATTTTAATAGTAATTTTGAAGTCTCTAGTGGACTCTGCACATAGTTATAAAATCTCGAAAGATTATACACAGTAGACTATGATACACAGTTTGGATTTAATCACTTTCTATAAAATCAGGCTTAAATGAAACTTAAAGGCAAATTTATTTAGTACTGTTTATAAGTAAGAAAAATTATGTATTAAAGGGATACCATATAACATGGATGTAAAGAATATTGGATGACTTTATTTTCTAAGACTGTTCCTAATGGAGGGCAACAAGGGTAACCACAAATATCAGGCACGTGAAGGACATTTCTTGGATGTACATGATTTCAGTAAGTGAAATCGCTCTTAATCCTCATGACGGAACTGACTTGCACTATACTATGAAAGTGTAAGGGGAATGACTGAGTCGTGGAGAGAAAAATTGCACAGAAGCCCCAAACCTGAAGGGCTTTTGACCATGGACCTCAAATCAGGGGCAATTCATTATGTAGGTTTGACACTGGATATTGAATTCTAAACAGAAGAACATCTCGATGCCTAGCATATTGCGGCTCGCCAGTAAATATTAAATGACAACAAATCAACATAATGGCACATTTGCTACTGTCCATAAAAAGGTGTGTGCAGCTGTGTACGTACCAGTGAATACTGATGTAACAGCACATCCTGCAAATTCCGAATGTGTCAATGTTGACTCCATGAGAAGCAAGAATTCCAAGTGACTCCACAGTTAGAAATTTTTAGATGAAAAAGTAAACATAAATACTAAAACATATCATAAAGAACAAAAATTTAGACTAAAATTAATATTCTTCCTAATATATGTTTATTTTATAGTAATCACTTCTATTATGGTATCTGAAGCTTTTACTTAGATGGTCATCTAAGCAGGGATGATATCCAAAATAGTTGACAAACAATTCAGCTTAGACCTTGCCCCATAAACCTGGATACCTGCAGTCGTATCTGTGCTCCACAGGCAACACATCAGCTCCAAATCTAGGATAGCTAGTCGAGCTTTAGCAAAGCTATTAAATAAATAAACAGTAAGAATAATAATCTATCATGGGCATAAAGTTTTGAGAGATGAAAAGCTTCTGGACATTGCACAACAATGTGAATATACTTAACACTACTAAACTTTTAAAATGGTTAAAATGGTAAATTTTATGTTGTATTATTTTATCACAATTAAAATAATAATTTACATTTTCAGTCATTTTTCCTCTAGCTCAGTAATTCTTTAACACACAGGTGCAGGTAGCTGAGCAAAATTCAATCTGGGCACTTGCCCCTAAAAGATTCTGATTCGTAGTCCTGCGTTGGGGCCCAGGAATCTATTAACAAATGCCCCTTGTGGTCCTGGAACTACATTTTAAGAAACAAAATGCCAGTCTCCACCTTTCTCCACCTTATTCCTGTGGTTGTTGGCTTCCCTTCCTGCTGCTTTCCTTGTCTTGGATA
>NW_011888820.1:6702255-6732930 GCF_000151845.1 Pteropus vampyrus
TAACTACTCCCACCCTACATCTCCTCAAATAGGTGTCTCTTTATCCTTAACTTACAGTGCTCTCATAGGCCTCTTTGGTCTCTAAGCCCAACATTTTAGAGTTACTGTAATGGCTTTTTAAAATACGTTTATCCTGGCAACTAACAGAGAGTCTAGCAAATAAAAGGCACTAAATAAACACTGTTGATCTGATAGCAATTATAAGAACTAACACAATTAGGCTAAGACTATGTGCCAGGCACTCTGCTAAGAACTTTACAGGGATTATCTTAATTCATCTTCAGAATAACCCACCGAAGTGAAGACTACTGTTGTCATTTTTCAGATAAAGAAACTTTTCAGATGAAGACACGAAGAAGATAAGTAACTTGCCCAAGGTGGTAATGTAGTAAAGGTAGGAGTTCCACAGAGGTGCTATGGGCTGCAGAGTCTTTGCTTTTAACCATTTTGTTGCTATGCTGCCTTTCCCCTCCCACTATCAGACCGCGGCTCCCATTATGTCACAGGCCTCCCGTCTCTGCCAAAGACTTCTCATGCAGTTGACCCTGGCCTCTGGACCTGGATGTGAGCTCTCCTTCCTTGGTGGATGCTGCTTTGGTTTCTCAAACACAGCCCAACCAGAGCTTCACAGAGGCCCATAGCTTAGGCCCTTGACATGATTAGTCTACCTTGTGTTCTAGGACCAGGCTCCATACTTATTATCCCAGAAAGTTTAGACTCTCCAGCATTCAAAAGAAGCACATTCATTGAGAAGCTGCTGTGCATGAGGCACTGTGCAGGTCACAGAGATGGGCAAGACCAATTCTGCCCTCAAGGACTGTAGAGTAGCAGGACCATGAATGATTCTAGTCGAAAACAGTGTGCAGAAGGGCTTTTAGAGGAGGTGCACAATAGGAAGAGGCGACTTCCTGCTGGGAAGATCAGGGAAAGAGAAGGAATCTGACCCGAGGACATAAATGATTGATACAGGGAGTCGGAGATTGGGAGGAAAGATGCTCTTGGCAAGATCAGCCCCGCATTAGTGGAGCATCACAGCCCTTCCAAGTCCAGCTTCAGGCCTATCTGCTCCTTCACTCTGAGTGAACTGCTTTCTGCTCTTTTCCAATGTCTTGCTAATTTCCAGTGCTGTGATTTAGCCCAAGCTGTTGCTGTACACAAAAGTCTCTTCCTTCTTATTCTGGTCAACCTGTATCTTTTACTTTTTTAGAGTTACATCTCCCAAGAATTTGTGGTGGACCAATCCCAGGTTTCCATCACCCTTTTCCGCATGCTCTTTCCTTCCACCATCCCCCTGACAGTTGTGGAAGTTTTGCTTTATCACCTGATATTGCATCCTCGGCTAGTTGGGTCAGCTCATATTTGGAACATACTTAGACTAAAAAATTATTCATTGTTTATTTATAATTCAATCGTGAGTGGGTATCCCGTATTTTTATTGGCTAAATTTGCCAATCCTAGTAAGGAGACAGGTGAGGAAAAACCAGATGGAAAAAGAAATGAACCTTGCGACTGTCAGGGAGGTCAGTGTGCTGAAAGCTAGGTGAGTTCAGACGAGCGTGGTAGGAGATGAGGTCAGAGGTAGCTGGGCTCAGACAAATTAGACTATGGGAAAAACTTTGCCTTTATTGTGAACGAAGTAGACAACGAGTGAGAAGTAGCACAAATTGATCACTGTGGGTGCTGTGTGGGAGCAGTCTGTGATGGGGCAAGGGTGGGTGCTGTTAAGAGGAACTCGGAGGATAGGATGTGCTGGAGAAATAAATTAGGAGTTGTGAGCCTATACCTGTTATTTACATCCATAGGACGTTTTGAGGTCAGCTGGGGGTGTTTAGGTAGGCAGAGCTTTGACTAGAGGAGGTCTAAGGTGTCTCCAGTTCTATAAACCTTCGTGAACTGGATCTGTAGGTCAAATGTGGATTAAGGACCATGTAGTTAGGCACAATTTGGATGCCTCATCTTGTTTTCCTCTTCTGCAAGTAACGTGAACCGTCCTCACTGTTGCCTGTATGATTGACATGCCAGTGAGGCAGTATCATGTTGCTACTCCTAAATGTGTTGGAATCTGTGAACCACGAGGTCATTATATGTTCCAGTTGGGGTCTATGCTGGAATCCTTCCCCAGAGAGTGGGATGCTCAATCCCACTCACCTAAGTCTTCTACTGAAAAAAATCTTGTTTATCTCCTCTACTCAGGCTGGGACTTCTCGCTTGTTCTCTTGCATTTTTCTCAGTGGTTCTTGTACAGTCTTTCTTTATTTTTTTTTTAAGGTTACAAAGGTTCAACATATTAACGAAAGGATATTTGGATAATGCAGAAAATATTTTAAAAAGAAAAATGAGCTACAGCAAGTCATTCTTATCACACTCAGTATTTTCTTTTAATATATAGATGAAAACATACTGTTTGCCTCTTATAAAATTATAAGCATTTTCCCCATATTGAAGATCCTTTGAGTATATAGCCAATAAAAATCATTGGCTATATACTATAAAAATGTATCGGCTATTTACTTTTAATATGGTTGAATCTAATTGTTGAATATTTGTGTTAATCTTCCTTTCCTCCCTCCCGCCTTCTCTTCTTACTTCGAAAATATTACTGATCATTTGATATTCTCAGTGTATTGGATCACACCTGCCAAAATACCTGCAGGAAAAACCACACAGAGAAACTTCCTTTATACCAACAACAAGAATACTAGAAACAACAGCAAACATTTGTCCATCACTTTCTAATTTGTAAGAGATTTCGCAACCGGCTCCCTAATTTTGTTGCTGCAGCCTTTCAAATGCAGGCAGCGCTCTGTTCCACTTGGTGCTAGTGAAATGGGGAAGCTGGATCCGGGAGGCTGCCTGCTCTTCCTCAGAAGACCTGGAGCTGGCTCTTTTGACCTGTATGCTCCAGGGGAGCTTTCCATCTGTCCAAATGTTAGCCTGGAACTAAACGCCTCCACACAGTGATGAAATCCCTAACAAATGTAGTGACAACACTGAACATAAGGCCTTAATTTTTTTCCAATTGCTCGCATTTACAGGTAATTCAATTCGAATTAAAAGTCACCTCCATGAGAATGACTCATGCACTCGTTATTGTGAGCTTCGTTTTCCAAAATGTACAAAACAGAGAGAAATTGGTTTGTAAACTGTGCACAGCCAAGGTAATCTTGAACCGGCTTCCAACTGAGAAAGTCGTTTCATATCTTTGCACATCTCGTATTCTAGGTCTGGAGTTCTACAAGAAAACGGAAATGTCTTTAAAAAGCACCTTTGGCTCTTTGGGGGAATAAATATGCAAATCAAACTTAATCATGTAGCAAAGTGAGACAAAAATTTTCCTCTGTTCCAGGACCTTTTGTTTCAGGCCAGCCGAAACCCTTTTCCGAGTGCAGACCTCCGGGCCTAGAGGGGCAAGTAGCTTAGGGTTGCAGGTTGTGATGAAAGTGAAGAAACTGTTTGCAGTGCAACTCACTTTTACCCTGTATAAAAGACTGGAGAGAAACGGTAAGGAAATACCCAGAAAACAACCATATAAATAGATAATTGCTGAAATATTTGGATAATTTTGAGAATAAATGTAGGCTAACATTTTTGGACAGTGAAATCAGCTTTTCATAATAACTCTGTCTCCCAGCCAGTAATTTCCTTGTTCTCCCTAATTTACTTCACTTCTCTGGAGCTGGCAAATTCCTGTGTTCCGTACCTCACACAAACTAGCTTCCCAGCTACCACGTTCTATAGTGAGACTCTTGTCTTGACCCTGGCTTTTAGGCACAACTGGTTCTCGCCACCCAGCCAGGGAGCTCGGGAGCCCTAAAAGGGCCTTGGGCTTTCTAATGACGTTCCCCTGAGGCCTCCAGAGATGCCCAGTATCCCAACAGTTGCTTTAATTTTAGACCCACGTCCAGAGTGACTCTAGAGTTTTGCAACTTTGAACAGTCTTAGGGCTTAGACCGGGGGAGAGCAATAAGTATACCCAGGCAGTCTCTGCTTCGAGGCTATGGCTAAAGTGGCCACAGCCAAGGAGGGGCTACCCTAGAAGGCAGTGGGTCATTCGAGGTGTCTTTGGTTTTGGAAATTTTTTCCCGGCCAAGGGAGAGGAGCAGCAGTGACTTCTACTTCTGAAAACTCTGTTTAGTGGCCTGGCATGATGGAAATTTTCATGTTTTTGACTTTGGATGGCAGCAAGTTTGAGCCTAGAAAGTTTAAAATGAGTACTTTAAGGACACATTAAAAAGGACTAGATAACTAGGAAGAAATAATGTGGGTTTCATTTCGGTGTTCCATCACCTTTCCTGTTTGGCTAGAGTCGCCAACGGATTTTTCTCAGTCACTCTGCTGACATAAGATCTCTAATGATAGAAGTTCTATTTAAATCTTGCTGATGTTGCCAGAGTATGAATTTCGTTCATAGCAACTGTGGAGCATGTTGCATAGGGATGAATGTAAAGTCCTGGCAGCATTTGCTTTGCATGCATGGTGACTATCAAACAGAACTGGACCAGAAATTGTGGAGATGTGTAAAGTATTAACAGAGGCGGCCCCAGTTCTGGAGGTGTTTACAGTGTGACTGAGGAGAGCCATTCATCCAGTCATCCAACATATATTTGATAAGCTTCTCCTATATGCCAAGCACTGTACAAGGTCGTTGGAGGATAGTGTTGTGCTAGAAAGACATAGTCTCTGCCTGGGAGAAGCTTACAATCTATAAGAAGGATATCGAGTATCTGAGAAAGATATTTAAATAAAACAAGACAAGGTGAGTATGATAGAGTACCTGATTATGAAAATCCAGAGGGATAACTGAAGAATGAATGAGGGATCAGTGGGGAGGAGAGTCATCTAAGCCTCTATAGGAGGGTGTGCACTCAAGTTTTTCAGGGATGAGTGTGTATGGAATAGTAACCAAGAGGAGAGATGGAATTTAGAATGAGAAGAATAGTGAGAGCAAAAACCCAAAGGTGGAGTAAGCAAGTCATTTTTGTTCAAAATGTTGACTCAGTCCATGGGTCTCTCTCAGTGGGGTGATAGTAAGAAATGAGGCTGAAGAACCAGGGAGGCACATCAGTGAGCTTCATAAAAACCAATTAGAGACTTGAGCACTGAGGTGTGAATTGGAAACTACAGCATAATCTTTGAGAGGATGACTTGAAGAGGGCAGGTGTGAATTGGAAACTACAGCATAATCTTTGAGAGGATGACTTGAAGAGGGCAGGTTGCAGATGAAGAGGACATGGGTTTGACTCAACAGATAATATTTCAGCTGGTATAACTGTAGGTAATGGAGATCTCACTGACATCTGAGATCGTCCCTTCATTCAAATTGAAAAAGATTATGATAAAGCAAAGGACATCTCTGAATCCCAGAGAATTTCAATGAGTAAAGCACAGTTTATCTTATACATGAGTTGTCGGTCAGAGTGCACAGCACTTTTTTAGGGCGCTTAAATGTTGTAATGTCTTAGGTTTGGTATGAAACTCCAAGTAACGTGTAATTAGATGGATGAAGGAAAAGGGAAACACATAGGGACATATGGTGCTTGAAAGGGGAATAGGAACCTTTTTAAGGTAGATTACAAGTTTGCAGTAGAAAGAGTTTTCTTTTCTTCTGATGGTGATTGTGGTAGGGTCACACACAATTTTATGATCTTCTGTTGGAACAAAGAAGGATATCTTATGCTTTGCAATAAATTCATTTTGTTAGAGTTGGGATCTAATTGTTTCTGCCCTTATACAATCCTTCAACAAACAGCACTGAGCTATGCCAAAGGAGAGGAAAAAAACAAAGAGGGGTCTCCAACTCCTGGGGGTGGCCTGTTAGGAACCTGGCCGCACAGCAGGAGGTGAGTGGCACGAGAGCGAGTGAAGTTTCATCTGTATTTGCAGCCACTCCCCAGCGCCACCATCACCGCCTCATCTCCACCTCAGATCATCAGGCATTAGATTCTCAGAGGAGCACCGGTTCCTAGTTCCAGAAAGGTTGAGGACTGCTGAAAAACCCAGCTATCTAGGCATACAGAGTAGGAAGATTGCGGGGGGCGGGGGGTGGGGTGTTCATATGACACTTGAAGAAAAATTTAAGTAATATACTGAGTGGCTAATGTGTAGTGGGTAGCATTAACTGTTATTATTTCCAACACACCAAGAAACAAAAAAAGAGAAGATAACCTGAAACCTAAACTAATCTCCAGACTAACAAGAACACTAAGGAATGCCAATTTTTAAGTGAGTCGAGATTAGGGTAGGGAAAAGCAAGATGAGAGAGTTCAAAAAAAAAATGAAGGAATGAGAACAAAATGGGTGATAAAGGTTGGGAGTTGAGAAGAAGACATGGGCAAAAGGATGATAGCATATGAGAAGATGAAGAAAGAACTGTGAGAGGAGAGAGGCACTGAGAGCAGCTGGAGCAGCTGGAGCTCTGGTGCACTTTACAGGCGGGGTTTACAGTCCTGCCACCTTCAGGGCCACCATGCTGCTTCCTCAGCTGCAGCATCTCTCCTTTGCTACAGTGACCAGAAGCTTCTGCCGGTGATACCTAGCCCTGCCCCCTCTTGGAATTAGAGGAATGCATCTGTTTGTGGGCTGGAGATTAGAGTTTTGGACTGGGGGACTGCAAGGGAAGCTGTCTTTTTGGGTGGCCTTTCGAGGCATTCTTCAGACCTTAAGCTGATATTTCTAAACTTCCTTCTCTGATAATGTATAATTTTCTGTTTTTAGAACTACATTGTCAGCCGTGTCAGAGAGACCCTTCTCAGATGATTCATCTATTTAAGACTAACAGTAATATCTCTTGTTTGAAAATTAAGCAACAGAAAGGAATTCAAGGGGCAAGCTAAGTAAAGAGATTTAAATTAAAACAAAACTATGGTTATACTACCAAGCTAAGTCAGCTCAGTTTTATTCCAGAGCTTTATAGAATGTTAAAAATTACATTTTTTAATTTGAAAATTTTAAGTTGAGTTAAATGTTATTTAAAAAGAAGTCCCCCCCTCCCATTTCTTCTACAATGTCAATACACATTAGTTATCTTATAAAGAGTTATTGGTTAGTTTTGAATATCTTTCATTTTATTAAAGGGATTTGTTTATTCTCAATTCACCTTGTTCCAAAAAAAGACTTAAAGTGGCTCTTAGAAAGTCTTAGTTTGGAGACGGATAAATGTTTTGAGAAGATGAAATTGGAAAATTCTAAATAGAAACAAATATGCATTGTTTAAAATTCCAGATATTGTTTTGATGCTGGAATGTGTTATGTCCAAATAGTATTGTCTTGACATGGTTACCCAGTGCAGTTCTCCAGGTGTTCTGTTATTTGTAGAATGGATGTGATGTTACCATGATGTGATATTTTGCTTCATACAGTGGACAGAGTGATATGTGTAGAGTCGAGAAGCCACAGTCTCAGTCTGTGGCAGTGTAACTGACTAGTAGTGCCATGCTGGATTTGTTAAATTGTTTTTTTCTTATTCAACAAGTAATTGGTGTTTATTATGAAAACAAATTCAGAAATTACAGAAATAAATTAAAAATTTTTGTAGCTCACTACCCAGAGATAAACTCTAAAATTTTAAATGACGTTTTTCTAAAAAATTACGTATATGTATATGTATGTATCATGCTGAAAATTTTTTCTGCTTAAAATTATTACCTAGATGTGTCCTAGTATCATTAATATTCTTTGTAATCATTCTTTTTAATATATTGTCCATCAAATGAATGAGTCAGAATTTACTTAAGTGTTTGTTTCATTATTGTTAGACATTTAGTATCTATGTTGTTTGTAGCTTTTCATTATTTTAGTGAACATATTTAGACATGTTAATCATTTGGAGCCATAATTTTGACTACTATATATTGGAAATTATTCTCTCTTATCGAGTTATAGTAATAATGAATAAAGTAATATATGATAAACAGTAGGTGCTTATTAAATATGGACTCCATTTTTTATTACCTTTTAGCTTAATATGGCTGTGTTAAGAATCTGTGAGTTGATGTTTATAAATATTAATTCACTGATGTTTTGAAAATGATAATTTTAAAATGTGAAATTCTTTATGTAAGAGAGAAGATTCTGGAAAGTTGCCTTAGGTCCAGTTTTACAAACTGAATATCTTTAAACCACTAGGGCAAGGGTTTCCAAACCACTGGAATATTTTTTTTTCTAACTTTTTATAGAATTTAAAATATATGCAGTAGAGTAAAATAGAGAGAAATAGTGTAATAAATCCTCTTGCATCCAGCAAGCATTTTGAATAATTTTTCTTTCATTTTTGTTTCCTCTGTTCTCTCCTGCTTTAAAAAATTTTTATTTTGTATTTCTTTGTTAGACTATTTTAAAGTAAATCTAAGATACTGTAACATTTTATCTACAGATATTTTAGATTAAAAAAACCCACGTAACCACAATATCATCATCATGCTCAGTATATTAACAATGATAATATCTAATTTCCATATCCTTTCATTTCCTCCCAAAGTCTTTTAACAATTGACTTGTTTAAATCACAATCAAAACAAGATCTTCACGTTGCATTTTGTTGAAATATCTCATGTCTTTTTAAATCGATAAGTTTAATAGTTGGGAGTTTTTCTTTTTTTTTTTAAATGAGAATTCTTGACTCTCACCTCTTACCTTCCAGATCAGAATCAGCAAGGATGTAGTCTGATGGTCTGCATTTCATAAAAGCTCAAGTGCTGATTCCGATGGACAGTGTTGAGAACCTCTTTACAAAGAATCATGCCTAAGACACTTTCAGAATGAAACTTTTCGTAGAGGAATAACTTTTTTGAAATATAAATAATCACCCCTGGTTCCTTAGTTTATTTATTTTATAAATGTGAACACTTTATTTATTGGATTTCCCCCAACGGGACTCACTTCTTGTATGGATGATGACTGAAGTGATTTAAGGCTTCTTTCCATGATGGCTTCTTTTTCTCCCAGTGATTATTCTTTGTTATGGGTGTTTTCATTGCTTTCTGTTGAAAACTCTATACTAAGCTTTCTCTGTTTGCTTCATATCTGTAGTTATCTTTCTTTTCTTGGCAAAAAATAAATAAATAAATAAAACTGAGACTATGTTGAGAAGTAGGAAGAAATTACCTATAATCTCTCTGCTTAGAAGTATTCACTGTTAGTATTTCATTTTTGTCTTTTCATATGGCACTAAACTTTTTAAAAGACAGAGTCTAAAATCCTATTATGAACATTTCTGTAACTTTCTAACATAATATATTGTAAATGTTTTTTTCAATGACTCAACATTCTTTGCTATCAGTTTAGTGACTGCCTAGGGTTTCGGCATATGGGCATGCTCTAATTTTGGTATTTGTCTTCTTTAAATTTTTTTCTGGTATGGATAATATTCTATTAGAATCTCTATAGTTTTTTTTTTTTTTGCCTATGTATGACTTTTCTTGGTTTCATTTCTATATTTCTGAGTTAAAATGTTTATACAGCTTTAATTTTGCCTAATTTGCCTTCAGGAAGGTTATATGTATCAGTTTACACTCCGCTGAGTGAATGTTTCCCTAATCCCTTGTCTACACTGTGGTCTTTTCTATTATAAACTATTTATGTGTTCTTTCTTCTTTCATATTAGTGGTTTTTAATATAAAACCTATGTTATGCTTTCTGAGGCACGTCACACCTGATGATTCAGTATTTGGCACCTTTGACTCTTTTGAGTGTTAGGAGGACATGTTTTGGAAGTCTGGGAAGTCACTGTGGTCAGTTCAGAAGCCCTCGGCTCTCATTACAAGGATAAAGGGTGATGGGAACCATGTAACTGGCTATTGAATTTTTTTCATCTAGTTTGCACATTTTAGATATTACATTATTGACAGAGACAGTGAAATGTCTAGGTTCTACAGGTGGTTGCATTTCATGGGTAAGCAAAAATAAATCCGAAATAAATAAACTTTGCCAGTTATCTTTAAGATCTTTGGGGTCCAAGTTTGCAGGAAAATAATGTTTTATAATTGGTTGTATTATTTTCATTTTTATTGCCCTTTGTTCTCTTTCCACATTTATACCGATGCTGTAATAGGCATATGTTTACTCTTTTCTCTCATGCAAATTCTGATACCACTCTGATAAAGTTTGAAACTTTAGGCTCATTTGATACAGACCCTTAGATGTGCCTCCTGATTTCCTCTCTGGCTTTTCTGGCTGCCTTTAGTCTAGTCTCTTGTCTAGTCTCTGTAATGAGATGAGATCTCATTACAGAGTGGAGTGACTGAAAAAGGAATCACATGAAGAAGCAAGGGAGAGATAGCTGAGGTTTGGGTGGGGACGGAGAGAGCTAGGATATTTGAATATTTTGACAAACTGGAGAAATCCATGGTTTGAAATGGGTTATAGCCTTTAAGCAAAGCTCACCAGAGTGGAATGAGCAAGGTCAGAGAAGACAGGATCCCTGGCAAATTTCGACCTGGCCCCAGGCAGGCCATCCTTGGAAACTGACCTGCGATGCCGGGCAGCGGCTCCTTCTGTGTTGAAGGCCAGTTGGAGCTTACATCTGTTTGTACTGCAGTTTTCCTGCACAACCACACCAAAATTCTTTGTGTTTGTCACTGTTTATGCGGCACAACACGAAGAGCTGATCTGTTGGTTTTCTAAATAATTATTTCAGTGTAGATGGCCAGCAAGATAATTCAGACTTAAATGGAAATGATTTTATCTTAAATTGTCCACTTTAGCCAACCACGTCGGTAGGATGAATATTGCCAAACTTCAGTTTACTTTTGTGCTGTTTAGACACACTTCATATGGTGCTTTGTTTTAAAAGACCTCAAAGTATTTTTATGGAAGTATTTACAGGAAGTTTGGTTCTCAAGGGCTAAGGCAAAAACATTATTACTCCATTGGTAAATGGATTTAACCAAATCTGCCTTCGAAGACATTAGCCCAACTTAGACCAGGCATTCAATGGAACGTTTGAGTCTTTCACAGATACAGTGTCTAATCCAGAAACTGCTGTTTTTGGCAATCACACTGCCTTGATTTAGGTGGGACAGGGATCAGGGATTAAAATGGCTCTACTCAGGAGGAAAGTAGAGAAGTTTGGCAGCAGTGAAAACCAAGACATTGCTGTATCGGGAAAATTTATGGCTAAGACCAGAGAAGTCTGGAGGGTTAGACAGCTCTGTCACTTATTAATTTACTGGCTCTTGCACCATGTTTTACTTTTGAAGACTGATCCATGACCTCTGAAAGGATATGTCTTCAAGTTCTGTATTTTTTTCTTCATCTAAAATAAAGATATTCTACTTGTAGTTTACTAAAAGAGAAAAGTAAAATAAAGGGAAAAAAATCTGTGCTTTTGCATCTGTATCTGTGAAGAAAATTTTTTCTCTTCCCATTTTGTGTACCCAAAAGGTTTGATACCAGAAACTTTTATCTGTAAATATCTTTACAGATATTTCCCTGGAGACTGAGTGTGGGCAACTTATAATATATGTATGTATGTATGTATGTATGTATATCTATATGTGTATGCACACACACACACACACACATTAAACCTTGTGTTGCATTTTCCTGAGAGCTCGCCCAGTACCCTGCTCAATCCTTATAACTACACACACACACACACACACACACACACACTGGGACTTTTCAGCTTTGAATGTCTTTTGCACCGCTAACCCAGCTGAGCTTGTAGTACATTTTAGTTCTTGGAGACTCACAGTCTATTTGTTTTGTTGCCTCATTTAAATCGTAGTATCATAAATCACTCCATTTTTTAATCATTTGAGTGGGAAACACCCCACAGCTTTAAAGTTAAACAATGTTAATGGGGATTTACTTTGGATGCCATTGTTTTAATATGACAAATGGCCATGCATCAAGCTGCGTAGCACAGTTTATTTATGCAGACATAATTAGGCCTTTGAAATGAAATATACAGTGAACCATTTGCCAGAAATTCAAAGTCTACTTGACATGGTCCCTCCTCCAATCTTACTTCTTCTATGTGCTTAATAGATCTAAAGCAAAATGTAAGCTAGATGAATACTCTTGGTTGGGGGAAATTATAATTTGGTTTAGAAAAGAAGTTATCTGATATTCAGAATAGAATACTTCCTCCTGCATTTCTTCTTCCAGTAGGGGAGACCTGAAAGTTGGGAAAAATTGGGGGGAGTTTTACACATCAGAAAAAGAGGTCGTTTCCCAAAGTGGTCTCATTGAAGAGAGAGGAAGGTTTTTTGTTTTGTTTTGTTTTGTTGTTTTGTTTGTTTTGTTGTTGTTGTGAAGAGAGAGGAAGTTTCATGCTCTGAAAAACATTGAGAACCAAGATGCAGGATCCAGAGAGAAATCATGAACGTCCTTTCTCAGAGATCTTGGAGAGTAACACACAAATGCTCATTTTCAAGACCTTCTCGGGACTATAGGGTCCTTGTCCCTATTCCTGTATGTTTATTCTATTGTGCTTATGTGTGTAGGGGGAGAGATAGGAGATGTAGTAGTCACTTACAGCTAGATAGAGATTCTCTAATGTCATAATTACTTACATTTCAATAGTTAGGAAGTACGGACTAATTTTGCACGGCACATAAGTTCTGGGAATGAGGAGCCAACCTGCAAGGAATTCTCACAAATTCTTTTCAGCTTCTCTCTTGTTCGTGCACAACTAGGCCCAATCTTCCTCCTTCATCTGAGAGGATGTAGGGAAGTATCAGTAAACGCTGAAAGAGGGACCAGGATTCCATGAATTGTGTTATACTTGTGACAATCACTATAACTCGTGCTTGGTGTGAAATGCCAAATGAGGTAGGTGACTCCTTAAAAATCTGAAAGTAGAGAGTTGTCAACCCTAATTGATGATAATTTTTCTGATAAAGTTTCAAATGTAGCATCTCTGTAGTACCAGAAGTCTGAGGCCCCTGCCAGTGACCAGTGGACCGGTACTGTTTGGAGGAGCTTTTTCTCTGGCTTAGGTAATTAGTTATGCCTGCCACCACCATACCTGAGTTCTGACACACTCTCAGAACCAGCCCAGTTCTTTCAAGATATTACTAGCTTCTTAAATTTAATTTTAACCAAATTTTTTCTGTTTGAGCAAGATATATATCCTGGACAACAGATGATACATACTTCTACATTTTTTCTTGGAATGTAGGAAATAAGATTAATTTTAAAGACACTATTTATAGCCAATAACAAGAATTTTCAAAAGTTTTATGCTTGTCCCTCCCTACCTGTGTTTCCAAGAAAGAAATCATCCAACTACTAACATGATCCTAGCCTCCCAAGAGTTACTATCATGATCATAATCATTAGTAAGCTTTTTATGACACAAAGTGGTTTATTCTGTTAGTGTAAAGAAAATTGACAAATGTTTATTGTTTTTGTTGTTTTGGTACACATGACTTAGCAGTAAATTTAACCGAAAACTCAGACTTTCAAAATTTAGACAAAGACCCCACACTACTCCCAACACTTAATTTCTTTTACTCCCTTTTACCAGAAACATTGGGAAAATCTGACAGTTGAGGTAGAAGAAAAAAATCTAGAGGTTGGGGAAAAGTTCTCATGTCTAATTCTTAGAACTATAAGTTTGAGGGGAAAAGGTCTAGTCTCTGTATGCAGCATCATTAAGAGAGTAAATGGAGAAGTAACTTCTTATTTGGGTTTGAAAAAATGAAAACATTGTTAGCTACGAGACATAACCATTTTCCAGGTTTGTTAACTTTTAAATCTATGTCTGGAAAGATCTGTGGATGGAAACAAAGCAAAGGATTTTTATCCTAAAACAGACTTTTTAAAGAAATGATATTCTAAGAGCTTTCTCAGCTAATATGCTACTACGAAGCAATTTAGGATCACATACCTTCAAATTCTAAGTGCAGTTAAGAATCTGCTGAGGTGTTCATTAAAGCTGTAGGTCTACCCTAAAGCCATCGAATTAAGGTGTCTGGAAAACACCTTGTACTGTAAACAAGCACAGCAACATTTGAGGACGTTATAAGAAAGGTTATTATGTGATCTTCCCATGCATCTTTCTCCCTTCTGGTGCTATGTGAAGAATGAGAATTTATGTGAAAGGAGCTCCATGGGATAGTATAATGAATAAGGCTTTAGAAATCATGCAGGTTGCTTCAAATTCTGACTGTATTTTGTGTAACTTTGGGCAAGTCATTTTTTTTAGCTTTTCTTAGCTTCAGTTTTCTCTTTTGTAAAATGAGGAATACCAATCTTAACTCTGATAAGAATTAAATAAAACTAAGTTATATAAATTTCCTAGCATGTTGATTGTCACGTAGTACATTCCCTATAAATGTTCCCTTCGCTTTATTTTATTAAAAAAATTTATAGTATGAAGTTCTTTTCTGCTTAGTATCTAAGCCAGAGAGAATCAGAAAATCCAGTATTTCAAACCTAAGCAATACCAGTTTATAAAAATAGCATCTGAACTGGCCAGCAGCCTACCTGTTTCCCCGCCACCATCCTTTTCTTCCTCCCTCCCTCCCTCCCTCCCTTCCTTCCATCCATCCCTCCCTCCCTCCTTTCTTTCCCTCCATCCACCCTCCCTCCCCTCTCTCTTATCTCTTTCTCAATGGCACTTAGCACTGAAGCACATCTCGAAGAATCAGGAAATCCTCAAGCATGGGGATGACTAATTTCTTAACACATGTGGCAGTGCACGTATGTTTTTGGATTAGAATCAGGCATAGAGCATCTCTTTTTGTAATGGCTTTATTTAAATTCTCTCATTTATCTAGGGATATTTTTCAAATGATAAAGTCCATGTGTTCCATTAAAGTGTTTATAGTATTAAGAGATTAAAATTTGCATTTGAGCCAAATGATAGTCAATAAGCAGTCACTAATTCTCTCAAGAAATTGTCTGAGAAGTTTTACAGCTGTAGTTGCACTTGTAGTTTTTCATTCTTAATAATGCATAGTATTTCCTGCGACTATATTCTGTTCATTATGTTAAAAAATTATTATCAATATTAACAGCATTTATAATGTGCCAGGCATTGGTCTGTACACTTTGCACACATTATCCATCTTAATCCCTGAATCATTCCTTTGAGAGTAGTTTAATTATTTCCATTTTATACATCAAAAACTCAGGCCCCGAGAGGCTATATCTATAATAACACCATGATGCATTGTAGTCATAAATTTTAATATCTGTCTTTCTCAGCAGACTGAATGAAAGTAACTTGAGGTCAAAGATTATATCTGACTCAAATGTATATCTTCAAGTTTTGATAAATATTTGCTGAATGAACAATGATGGTTGGAGTTATTTATCCATATTGAGTGCTTGTTATGAGCCTGTTACACTGTCAGATGTTTTGTATCAAGAACGACTTAGGTTTGTGTCTCAGCTTTGTCACCTAATAGAATTGTGTCCTAAAGTGAGTTGCTAAGCTTTTCTGTGTCTCATGCCTCAAAGGCAAAATGGGCATAATAATACTATGTTTTTCATGTGGTAGTTGAAGATTAAGTGAATTAACACATATAAATAACAGGACAGTGCCTGGCACAGAGCAATCAGTCTATAAATATTAACTATCATTATTATTTCCACTCTGGGCATGTCTCATTCCAAAGTATGTGCCCTTTTTCTAACAGCTATCTTTCTTTATAAAAATTTATTTGCATTTTTTAAAATAAAAATTGTATATTTAATATGTACAAGATGACAATTTAATATACATATACATGGTGAAATGATCACTGTAGTCTAACTGATTCACATATTATCTCCCCACAGTTACCATTTTTCTGTGTGTGCAACGAGAAGACCTGAAATTCACTCTTTTAGCATATTTCCAGTGTTCGATACAGTATTATTAAGTATAGTCATCATGAGTATACATTAACTTTCTTGATATCATACTTAAAAATATTCATGCAGAGAGATCCAAATTTCCTTTGTCTGTTACTGGAACTAACTTCCTACATTGTGGTCTTTTCAGTCTGAGAATACCAGCCATTAACACGTGGGGTATGAAAATGTGGAGAAACACCTCAGGCCTTTCGGAATTAGAATTTTTGCTGGCTTGGTCATCACATAAACAGGCTAAACAAATTCCTCTAAGTAATGAGTTGTATGGGTTTTTGTTTGTTTGTTTGTTTCCTCTTCCTAATTTATCAAAGAGAAGTTCCCAAATCTCAGATGTTTTGTAAGTACCTTCTAATGGGTTTCCTTTGTTTAGTTTTTCACAAGAGTAGGTATATCATCCCACATCTCTGGTTGAGCACTCTCAAGTGTGTTGACATTTCAGGAAGCTTTGAATGTTTCTAAATGCATCAGAGATTTGGGCTGAGTGGTTGGCCCAGACTCAGAGAAACGTGCCTACTCAAGATAGTTTCCAAGAATGATTTCTAATGATAGAATTGTGGTTGTACACACATATGTGTCTGCATAGGTCAATATCTCTTACACACTCTTACCATTTTCTTATTTTAGAGCTTTTAATTATTTATTTAAAAATTTTACACCCAGATATAGTTATTAGGTTTTTTTCCTGTTTTGCCAAGATATAGATATGTCTTTACAGTTGTTGAGGTTTGATAAACTCTTATGTGTTGTCTTTAACAAATATTATCTAGAAGACTATTTTCTGACAAGCAGGACATTTTGTCCATTCAGTTCTCCTAGCGCATCAAGTGTACAATGTTCCTATAATTATCTCCCTAATAAAGGGCCTTGGAAAGAGAGAGCACACATGAATATTGATAACACATTTTATGTTTTGGAAAGAAGATACAAAGTCAGTGACAGCTAGTGTGAGATGGTGTAAATATGGAAGTAAAAAGAAAATAATGAATTAATTGCAGAAATAGTGTTCATCTTCTTTGTCTTCGTTTCCATTTAAAACAAAGTATTCTTACTATCATAGGTTATGCATTTTGCCAGAATAAGGAGAAAGTAGTAGGAATCTCATATAAATTCTTCCTGTATAAACGTGTTTCTCAAATAACTGCGAGAGATAATGACCTTCGATACTACTAATAGTCTTCTTTTGAATAGAATCAGAGTCAAAGCTCTGATTCTATTCATAGAAAAGGGCAAAAAAATAGTTCTGGTAGTTTATTACACCCCCTTTGGGGGGCGGGGGGAAGACAAAAGAACATAATCTAAGCAAAATATTATTTTTCATTAAAAGTCAGAAATTTATATTGCAAATACAATCCAGAACTTCAAAGCTGTCACTTAGGGTGAACCTTTTGATAAATTGGATCTTGATATTTACAAAATCTATTAAAATACAACCAATAGTATGTTTGTTTACATGTTGACAAGATGATATACACCCTGAAGGTCAAGGGTGATGTGAACTGTTTATGGTATTCTTGTCAAAGTAACTAAAAGAAAAGGGGGAGTGGAGGCGATTTAAAGAGTTTTGATGGAATAATGGCTTCACCACAAGCGTGACAGCAAATGCAAGGATCATCTTGAAAAACTTCAATTGATTTGAAACAAAATCTGTAATGTTTATAATAAAAAAAAAAAAGAGGTTTCTTTTTTTTTTTTCTGTAGCATGTTAAAAATTGGCAGCTCAAATGGAAAAACAAATAGTGAAATTAAACAGAAAAGCATCGATTTAACTTCTTGGGTGGTTTATCAAATGCCACAACAAACTTTTCATTCTGTCTTGTCATTTATTAATTACCCTCTTTTAATCAAACTAGTTAAGGATCATTTTACAAACTTTTAGGTTACTTCTGTATAAATAGTTCCAACAACTCAAAGTTGCCCTGTCCTTTTACCAAATATCTTTCTCAAATTGTCAGCCAAGTTGTAATTCTTTTCCCCATGTAAAAACTGAAAATGTATCTGTGTAGTTTATGTATATTTTTTCCTAGCATGATTTGTGTTCCTTGTTCTCTTTTTCTTAGTGATTGGGCTGGCCTTAATTATTGGAGACTTTAGCTTTAAAAGACTTGATGCATTCAAAGTCAGTTAAGTTTTTCAGTCAGGATCTTTATTTTAGAACTTCAAATTAGCATCTAGAAGAAATGGAATAAAAATTGTACATGTTAATTTCAAAATAATAGATTAAGTTTACACTTTAATGAAGTTACTTTAAACACTTTAATGAAGAGTGTTGGTACAGTCTGTTGACAAAATATAAGTTGCTAGAAGTAGATGAATTTAGATGTTATGTTCCTGCCATTTATTTAGAAAACATTTTAATTTTCATGTATTTTAAATTGCAGTAGCACACACAGAAAGCTAATTTATGGGCACATTTGAATTTATTTTTGTAAAGAACTGAATTTTTTTCATGTGTTGATCATAAAATGGATTAAATGAAATTAAGCCAGAATAACTGTAAACAGACATAAAAATTAACTTCATATCTCCACCAATCATTTCCAGTATAAGATTTCTGCTAAATGGTACATAGTTTAGTTCCCACGAATTAATTCTTTGAGTACATTTTAATTAATTGGTTCATCTCCAGCTACTACTCAGCATGCAAAGATGTGCGATAGAACGTTATAGAAGACATCAATGTTTTAAGAAGCTATTCACTTTGCAAAGCAGGATGCTTAACCCACAGAAATTTATACATTTGGCTTCCATAAGTAATAAGGATAACCAGATCTCATTCAAAATAAATACATGAAAGGGCAAAAATATTCTTTAAGAAAAAAATCACCAATCCCTGTTCTCCTTAAGTAATTAAAAACTTTTGCTGAAAACAAATCTCCATGGCTGTCTTGCTTTTAAAAGATTATGGTCATCCCAGAATTAGCAATTGTTAGATGGTTTACATAGGCTGGAAACCATAGTGAGATAAAATATGTGAAAGTATTTTGAAAGCAATGAGGTGCTGTCGCATGAACCACCTTTGTCTACGTCCGTTTAAAATGTTTTCACCATCCTATTCGATGAAGACTTAGAAATCAGCAACTCAGTTAAAATTGTTAGTGGAAAATCCTTAAGGCAATATGGGATTGTGAAACTCACCATGCTAAAAAAGCTAAGGCTGTTCCCCCAAACAAAAACAAAACAAAACAAAACAAAACAAGACAAAACAAAAAACAGAAAGGCATCCCTGGCTGCAAGAGTGAAAGTAGGGGTTTCTCCCCTGAAGTGGCTCCTCTCTGCACACATGTCCAAGAACTGTGGTCAACTGCGTACTAAAGACCTGTGTGTGGATTTCATAAAACTTTAGGCAGTGTTCGTGAATGGTTGCTATAGATGGGCTATCGGTAACGCAATATTACCCTAAACCACCCTCAACTCCTTAGTCCAGAGCCCCAGGAACTATTTCTAAGCCACTAACCTATTACTAAAGCTGGCTAATCACTCCTGACTGCTTTGAAATAAAACAAATGATTTAAGGATTAAAGTTTCTGTATCCCATGTTCAAACTCATTAAGTCATCTCAAACTGCTGAATTTGGGATGAATTTCTAAATTCCTAAGAATCTATTCATGCACATTTCACCCCCTCCCAACACACACGTATTTATCCAAGTTACACAAATATTAAAATAGACCCATCTATTTGGACAGCAGAGTTCAACATAATTATTTTAAAGTTTCATTAGTTTGTTTTGTTAACTGTCACAATGCCTTGGGATATTTTTTAAAAATTTCTATTACTTTTTCACTCTCACTAAGTAAGGGAGATTAAAGTACTAAAATTATATTTGCAGATGGTCTAAGATCTTACAACAAAAATGAAACTGTCTAGTTTGGCCAAGTCCCACTGTTCTGCTAGACGTGCATGGGCTTTGCAGAGGTCTTTGTGAAGTGAGATCAACTAGACTCCTTGTGAGAGTTTCAGGAAAGATTTAAATTATAAGGCTATTGTTTCCAGCCCCATCCTGCTCTGAACTCAGACTTTTATCACCTTTTGGAAATCGTTCCATTTACAAGTTTTAAGGCTATGATCATATGGCTACAACTTTGAATGTATTTTTTGGCATGTTGTATGGCATAACATGAACTATGCAAGCCTAAAGCGAACCACACCACTTCTATTTTATTTCTGACCTGTTTAAATGTGTTTATACAGTTCACATTGGCCGAGAATGATAGTGAGATATACGACATTATTAACCTAATACAGTAAGCTGTTTTATAAAGTAATACCCAAGAAGCCAAAGTGTTTCTGATTATTATTTTCTGTTCTTCTGAAGAATGAAAATGTAAAAAGAAAAAGAAAAAACAACCTAATTAGAAACTATTTAAGTAACTAGTAAATATAGCAGATTACAAATGTATTCTAGAACATTAACTCTATTTTAAGACATTTTGACCACAATTTTTCTTTTTTAATTTTAATACTTTCTGGGAGTGGGTGGGAAGAGGCTAGGGATGTAATGTTATTTGGATTTTTTTTCAGTTACTTGTAGTGCTTTTAAAATGTTTAATATTGCTGATCTTATGCTGAATTTAGGCAAAAGAATACATGTTGTCGTGTATTTCTTTTCAGTTTCCTGATCATTTTCTAGCCATCATTCATGCTGATATTATTTTTCGGCATTTTCTCTCCATCTGCCCCACTGGTCTCCTCTCATGCTCAGAGTTCTGCCAGCAAAGTATGCATGGGAAACTTAGTAACAGAGAGGCACTCCAAATTTGTAATGTGGTGTTGTGGCAAAGCCCACGCTCTGCAGCCAGGCTCCTGGGACTTCAGTTGCCAGCTACATCACTTCCTAACTAACTGTATTATCGTGTGCAAGTTACTTTTCTTCGTGCCTCAGTTTCCTCTCTGTGAAATAGGTGAATGGACAGTTTTGAGGATTAAGGTATTTAATATATGGTGCATCCTTGGAACTGTCCCTGGTACAAGGTAATCACTAGATACACGTTTGCTGTCATTTCCCAGTGTACTCATTTCCTCATCATTTGCATGTTCGTGTGCACAGTGGGACAAGAACGAAGGAGCACTAAATTGGGAGTTCAGAAATCCCGAAGTCTGGATCTCGTTCTGATTTACTGTGCAAGGTGACTGAAAAACTCTAGGACTTCTGAGATCACCAAACTTTTGAATTTAGGAGAGACTTTTGACATTACCCTGACACTTTACTTAAAAATGAGCAAACCAGGAGATCCACAGAGCTTGAAATTACTCGTGTCTAGTACATCAAACCCACAATTTTATTAATATTCTTGCTTAGAGTGAGGCTAACGTGAAAAATTGATTTAAAGTCATTTAAAGAAGAATATTAATTATATAATGGTACAGAGAGTGTAAAGGTAAAGCAAAAATCACCCATGCTGATGCTACAGTATGGGCAATCCTGCGTATTCCAGGTTCACCCCATACTGTCCCTTTAAGATACTGATAGAGGCCAGAACTATATGACAGCCCACATGGTTTTTTATAATTTAAAAGTTTTTTCCATTCATGATTATATGCCTAAAGAAACTTCTTAGGCCTGAATTTCCCCTATTCTAATAACTTTAAAACAACCAGAGCACGAGTAAATATTGGTTAACCATATGACATACTGTTCTGGAATCCTAAGTGCAAAAAAAAAGCAGTAGTTGTTGGCAGTTGTACTGAGTTGAGGAAAGTGTGAAACGCACTTTAGAAGGAAAAGGCAGATATGAAAACCCAAATGTCAGGAATGGTTCTGATAGTGGGCTGTGGGTTATCTTATCACATGCATATGAACATTGACTCATTCACTTTCTGCTAAGATTGTTAAGGGCCTGTGTCATCTCTTCTCTTTATCTGTGTATATACACAGGTAAACCCTACTTCACACAGTAGCTATATTTTTGAAATGTTATAAATACTTTGAATTTGTCTTATTCAAATCATACTTTAGAGCTCTGGGGAAGTTGGACGTTTTAAGGAAAACTAGTTAAGCCTGTTGTCAAACAAAATCACCCTTTATCTCTTATATATTTGGATTTTTATGTATCACAGTTTCTTAAAGCAAAGCAGACGTAATCAAAATATCAAGACTTGGGCATGTTAGATAACAAGTGTTTTGTTGTGTTTCAGTTGTCTGCGCTGTTGTTTGTTTCTGAGGGCATGAAAGGAAGCTGTTAGAAATGTCTGCTGCTCTCTTACTCACCCTCCTTCAGTACCATGTGCCCTCCCCGCACTTTGTAAAGTACACTAGGTCATTTTTTAAGTGAATAAAAATTCTAAATTAAATTTGAAGTCCTTCGACATATAAGAAAAAGAAGAGGTTTTTATTATCCCTCAAACTAGGGATCTAGCCTGGCTCAAATCAGCTTTAAAGTATAATATGGAATCTCTTGGTAGGTTTTAGACGCCACCTTTTTCAGGTAGTCTGTGGACTGATCTCATGTGGACAGTCCATGAGGAGTACATCTCATAATTTACAGGTGATGTTTAGTGAAAGTTAATTCTTGCCATTGTGTTATTAAATTAGCATCCTTTTAAAAAATAATTTTGTTGCATGGTGAGCTTGAGAGAGAGGAGGGTGTGGGTAATATTGGCTATAGAGTCTTTGCTGTTCTTAAAAGGATCTTTGAAGAATCATTTCTTTATTGACATATGCTGAACCCGTTTTTTGGCGATACAGGCTTCACTCAATGTGTGCAGGCTGTCCCAGATCCTGGTGACTTATTTCTATAAAGTCATTGTATCTGCTGTTTTGATTCTATTGGCTTAACCAACCAGTGCTTAAAATGAGGGAATCTGGGGACTTATGGTTTATTTTAGGTGCAGAGTTGAATTGAAAGAAGACAGAGATTCTGGAACCAATATGAGTTGAACTAAATAGGAGAGAGAGGAGCACGAAGGTCAGGCTGGGTGATGGGGGAGGATGACCTGGAAGGAGGAAGGAAGGGTGGCAAAAGGATGCTGCAGGAATGGACTTCATTTGATATAAATTACTCACAAATGGGTTATAAAACTAAGGAAGCAAAATCATGAGAATCTTCACAGAATTTGTACTTTTCTCTACCTCAGTAGAAATATTTAGTTTCTATAGTCACCCTTATAACAACTACTAGAATTAACCCTAAAAAATAATTGACTTTATTTTTACAATTCGTTAGTGAAAAGATGCTTACATAATAGTAGCGCTTATCGCAAACTGCAATAAGCCTTGCATTTGATTTTTTTAAAAAAGGAACTGTGTGATTGGCTGATATCAAACCATTCAAAAAATATTCTAAGCACTATTGCAATCTCATAGACTTCCTAAGTGACATCATAACTTCAGATTATAATTATGTCATAATTACCGTGGCTTAAAAAAAATGGGTTAAGTTTTAGGATATAGTAACATCTTTAATCTGAAGTTATCTGTGCTTGGCCAAATCAGCTTGTCTGTATTTTCTTTCACAAAACATTTGGTCTCAATTGTAGTTTTCTTTCTTAAAAAAAAAAAAGTTCAGAAAAAGTTCAAAATGACATGATGAAATATAAATTTGTTTGGAAAAATGGTCTGGTTATTACCATGGCAGCTATCTTAAATTTTTAGGGTTATGTGATATAGTTTTTATATTAATACCATCTTTGAAATTTATTTACATTATGTAACAGCTCCAATGGTTACATTACATCCTTGAGAGCAAAAATGTTCAAACTAGCCAAGATTCATGCAGCTTCAAAGCAAGACAAAATTATTCAATTTAAAGAAAAAAAATATTTGCTGGGTTTTAATTATGCCATTTAGAATTTGACATGTATTTAATTTATTGCAAAAGAAATGCCAAGATGGTTTATAGAAAAAAATACTCTCACCTAATAAAAAATCACACCTATCTTGGTAAGGCTACATAATTTTGCTTTCTAATGAAAGCAAAGATCTGAGAAATGCGTTCCATGAATGAGACAGAAGGGTTGTGTTCACTCTTCCCTCTGGTGCATGGAAATGTTATATGTTTTTATCCTTGCTGGGGCTTTGGTTTGAAAATAATTTACTGATTAAGAGAAGGCAAGTTGTTAATTCTTAAATAAATGACAGTTATAGGTATTTTAGTTTCTAAAGTTGTTTATTGATCTATTCCTTCATTAGACATGTCTACCCTTTTAAATTGAACCTCATATTCTAAGTTAAATATTTTTGTAAAAATAAAGTTTTTTTAGGGTTAATTCTGGTGGTTTTTATAAGGGTGATTATAGAAACTAAATATTTCTATCGAGATAGAGAAAAGTATAAATTCTGTAAAGAATTTATAAGTATAAATTCTGTAAATTCTCATGATTTGACTTCCTTAGTTTTATAAACCAGTTTTGAGTAATTATATGTCAAGCTCAGAATTGTTCTGTGAAATAAATATATCAAATTCTGATTGTTTTGAGGATATAGGAGTAATGTTATTTTTCCTTTAAATGATTATTTTAACTTAAAAAGAAATACACCATGATCCAATGAGATAAAACTGAAATGATTTGGAAATTTATTTTCAAGTTTGAATGTGTCTCAAAATTTTAAACATTATTGAATACTTTGGCATTTTATATTTTTAATTCAAAACAATATCTAGAGGTTTTTCAAAATTTTAATTATTTGGCACTTTTAGAATTAAAGATAACAGGATCACTGAATACAGAAAAAATAATTTTTATTTCCTAGGTATTCTTTTATAGCTACATCCCAGTCGCTATTCTCAGCCCTTTATGTGCTTTATTTCTCTAAATCTTTGCACACCTTCTGGGGTTATTCTTTTCTTTTTACACATCAGAAAATGAACTGGAGATATTAAATAACTTGCTTAAAGTCACACAGCTGAGATTTGATTCCTGCTCTGCCCAGTTCCACTTAACACATAATATCCAAGAATTAAAAATTCTTTATTATTTTCTTCCGTACCTAGTTTTCCAAGTTTATCTTGGAAGGGAAAACCCCAAACCCAAATTTTACTATGTGTCAGACTCATCCTAACAAAAACCTTTTGAAGTTGCATTAACATCTTCCTCATCTTACAAGTGAGATAAATGTTTTGCCCAGGATGACATAGCTCCTAATTGGTGAATCCAAGATTCAAACCCAGGCTGAATGATTGTACTCCATCACTGGGTCTCCATTGCACTGAAATCTAAGTGTATCCATTATACATTTGTGCAATTGAGTTCACTTTCAATTACATGGAATTTAAAAAATATTTAAGTGCTTAACAGTTTATTCTTGACTTAGTTATACTCTACAGCTTAGAAGGTATAAATTATAATTGAATATGCACAGATCTCATAAAAAAGTATGTGACTTATGGTTATGTTATTCTACTCCCTTTATTAGGCATCAAAATATTTATATATGTACTCAAAATGGTTATGTTATAGGTTTTATCCTTCTGAGTTCCAGCAGCGAAGTACTTATATTTAAGACACATTTACATAGTCATCAATTCATAGGATCATAGAAGTTGGGCTGGAACATCTCGGAGATCATCTAACTTAATGTCCACACTTCACATCGGAGGACATGGAGACTTACATCACAAAGTTAGGACTGCCCAAGTCAGAATTAGAACCCAAGATTTCTAAATTGTACTCATCTACCAATGAATAAACTAGGAAATATAAAAGCATAAGCCAGAGAAAGATAAATAATGCATTAATTTATGAAACATTTATAGCTTACAAAGCAAGTGGTTCTGTTGTATGGGCTGATTTAATGTGGTTATATGCTTCAGTAGGAAAAAATAGTGCCATCAAAAGCTTTGGTCAAAGCTGAAAGGGAATGTTTTGCAGTATTAATAACCATTGACTTACTAAATTCAGAATAGGCAGTGGTTGATGTCTACAAAGCTGAAACATTGAGCTGCCCGATGTAATCTGACCCACTCATATGATCCCTAACCTAAAAATATCTGTCATGAAATAAACCAACCAAAGGACTGTATTTCAGTTTACTTTTCTAGTGGTCCTGGAATGTGGTCAAAGATTTAGGCAAAACCCATACATCAAAACATAATTGCAATCAAATGCAAAATGAAAATATGGTAAAAAGAACATAGGAATATCAGGGTATCTTGCTCCAGAGGGGAGGAAATAGGAATAAGATCAGGCCATTCAGAGACCAGAGAAACCTATCACTCATTGAAGAGTACCTCCTCAAATATACTCAAGACACCCCAAGAATTTTAGCTCATCCACCCATGTTCTTATCTCCGTTTCTTCATTAAATACTCTCCTTCTATCTGAATGTATGGAATTTGGCAGTAGTTTTCAGAGTGTGTGTATGTGTATGTAAACACACCCCCTTTGAGAATCCACTAAAATCTATGGACCTTCTTCCCAGGTTACTTATATGCAAAAATCATTTTCTTGAGATTTCAGGGTGTTTGTAGCCTTGCCTGAAACCTTCCTCTGGACCCCAGTGTAAGAGATTTCTTCTTTCCAGTCTTCCTTTTCAGCCTGCAGATGCTTCCTGTGGAAAGAAGGGAATCCTAAGTCTTATCTAAGAATTAGGAAGCCTACAGGTTATAACAGAGTGGTCGTTAGGTGGTTGCTTTTCTTGGGTGTTGACATTAGTCATACCCCTTCTAACCAGAGGATTTGCAAACCTCATGCCCAGACATCAGGTTTACTGGATCTCTTGGTTGGGTTTCCGAGGAATCATGCTTTGTGGACCTGATTGCCTCTCCAGGAACACAGGACTGTTTCTCTTTGAGAAGGCACCGTGTCTCAGTGCCGGCTGCACACTTGCCAGCCCTCCAGCCCAGCCGTGTGAAAGGGGCATTATCAGCAAGCCCAAACCGCGGCTGTTGAGAGGCTTGGGCCACTTCCATTTTTTGAGGCCCTTGATATATGGAAAAATGAAAAAAATGCCAAAACAGGGTTAAAAAAACAGGAGTATACTTTAAATGTTTACCTTTAACAACTTAATGCTTTTAATACCAGAAGCATATAATTGTGCTATTCATAAGTTAATTACAGGATTTATAAAAATGTTAATTTATGGCTCACTACAGGCAGTGTGGTCTGGTCAAAGGACCCAAGTTTAGAGTGTGCAAAGAAGGACTCCTTTTAATCCTGTCATTCTTTCTCCATGATTGCGTGTACAACCTCATTTGAAACTGACTTCAAAGGTCTAAATTTGAGGGTCTTCGTGAAAGTAAGGCATCTCCTGGAGAGGATCCACAGCGAACTCTTCTGTAGGAGGAGCTGGGGTTGCCCTTGTCACCAGAATCCCTTGCCTTGTCCTCTGAGCTGTGCACTCGTCCTGGAACTGGAGCAGCACAGTCAGCGGCCTCGCCCCGGATCTCCACAAGGACCAAAATGGACTACTGATGCAATAGGAAGGGCCCCAGGAATGGTCATTTGTCCTCCCCAGGATGACTTCAGCCCTTACTGTGGTACTTTGAATTTCTTTAAAAGGGCATTATGTCCCTTTTCAAGCCTCACTTGAAGGTAAAGCTCAAAATGCCAATATTCTTTCCAAGAGTAGCACGTTGACCTAGGTTCACAGCTAGGAGTAAATCTCAGCTACAGGGATCCTGATGTGAGTGAGCACTGGGTCCAGGAGAGGGAGACTGAAGCATGGTGAAGGATAGAAAAAAGAGTCACCTAAAGGGAAGACTAGGGATAGTTATAGAAACCCTCAGCATGGAACAGTTTTGGGGGTTGGAATGGGAGGAGGGTCCAACATTGGCAGAGAGGCAAGTATATATCAGCTCTGGGTAGCCTCTAGCCTCACCATTGATTGAAGTCTCCATTCAGCTGCTTTGCAGCAGCCTCAGCTCTGGAGAGACTGTTTGGTGTTTTTAAAAGAACTTGAATGTTTTCACACAAAAAAATAAAAAATAAAAAATAAAAGATGTGAGAGATGATGAATGCATTAATTAACTATATGCAGAGGGATCCTTTCTCTCTCTCTCTATCTATCTATCTATCTATCTATCTATCTATCTATCTACCTATCTATCTACCTATCTATCTATCTATAACAAATCACCACAATGTACACTTCAGATATCTTCCAATTTTACTTGTCAGTTATACTTCAATAAAGCTGAAAAAAAAAAAAAACCAAAGAACTAAGAGGGAAAATAATTTTTAAAAAAATGTTAACTTTAGCCAGTGATGTATAGCACACTTTTTCAGGTGACATTGCATTCCTTAAAATTCTCCTAGTTGGATATATTCATTTCTGCCCTAGCTGTGTTAGCCTGCACAGAGAGCAAAGAGGCATGGTCCAGTTGTTAGTGTTGGGTACCTAGAGTTATCCTATCCTTTTATCCTTCTGGCTCTTCATCCTTTTATATCTGTATCTCCATCTGTCCATCCATCCATCCATCCATCCATCCATCCATCCATCCATCCATCCATCCAGCTAACCAACAACCAAGCCAACCAACCACCCAACCACCCACTCAACTAACCAACCAACTAACCGACCAACTAACCGACCAGCAGACATATATATTCAACACCAGGTACTACAGTGTACTAAGCTGTGTTAATTACTAGGTGTACTATAACAAACAAGAGATTTTATCTTTGCCCTCAGTGAGGTTGTAGTCTGGCAGACTTCAATCAAACATTTGCTTAATGCCGCCTTCACAGTCCAGAATTTATTTACATACCTAACTTCAACTCTCTGAGTTTCTTTTTGTAAAATTATAATGGATGGCCCTTCCCATATGTAGGAGCCCCACTCTAGACATCAAATGTCCAAAGTTTGGATGGGAAAATTTACAGATTGTGATGCCAGAATAAATGTCTTCTGATTTGTTTATGTGTGCATCTCTCCTATTGAACTGTAAATTACTTGAGGGCAGGGACTGGGTCTTAAGTTTTTAATGCCCTGCATTAAGCACAGTGGCTGGCACATAATAGCTGCTTACTAAATGTTTGTTGAAAGAATGCTGTCTGGGAGGTCAGAAGTCCACCTTCAAGGCTCACCATTACTGCCATCACCTTTTATCCTCAGTACCTCATCTGCTGCATCTTGATGGGGAGGAGACGTATGACAAACCAGTGTGTTCATTCGGTCCTCTGTACAGCTGTGCAACCTTCAAGAAAAATGGTGCAGAGAAGCCAAACTCCATTCCTCTCTCATGTCTTTTGCTCCAGGACAGACTTGGAATTTCGTTATGTTTTTCCTGTAAGCAGTTATCTTGGGAGGGAAGCAACCCCAGGGGGCTCTCCTTCAGGACCATGTCTGGTCCAGGTCACTTGTGACCCTTACATTCTCACTTTCTGGAGCACTGTGAATCTGAGGGTCGATTCTGCCTTGGCCATTGATCCAGGGCAGGATGGTGTAATTTGAGAAATGAGTGCACGCTCAGTACTGTCTTGAATTGATAAAAAGAATGTCTCCTAAATTATTTAAGATCTGAAATTATGTTTTCTAGTTTGCACACATGGTCACTTTCCTCTTAAAGTGTGTCTGACAATCACAGTTTATTGGTGTGGTTAGGAAAAGAATGTCGTAGACTTAGGAAAACGTAATAATTTAAAGAGTGACACATTTCAGCAAAGAAATAAAGCTGTAGACTGCTCTGAAAAGAAGTAAAACCGTAGGAAACCATTACTTCATTGGGAAAACTATTTTATGTCTTCAGAAAGTTCTTACTAAAAAACGCGGATGAGTTCTAGGGCATGGTGTGTGTATGTCTACACATACGTGGAAGTAGCCTGTCTGATTTTTTAGGGATATTCTCTACTTACCACCTTGTAAGTATTTAATACCATTGCTGTCTAACAACAGTTTGCACCCAGGCTTTGGTCCAAGCTGCTTCTTGGAAATCATTTTCTTCATTAGCTACTGAAGTGTAAAATCAGTAACAGTTTTCACCAAGGTCTATACAGTGTTATACCCACGAGAATTTATAAACCAGAAGTTTAGAATTAAATAGTACTCCATAAGATACATTGCATGAATCAAATGGAGAATTCAAGTGCATGCCGCGGTGTGTGCAATAGCTTGAATTAGTTATTTTATAGTTATCAAGTAAAGAACTATTTGATATACTATTATGGATAATGCGCAAATCCCATAAGCTCACAGTGGCGATATTTCTAGGATTATTTTAACAAAATATTCGCCCCCTTTCCTGTTTGGTGGAAAACTAAGGCTTTGTTTTTCCAAGTGGAGGAATGTGTTAATTCAGATCTCCCTGTGGTTTATTTTCCAAAATTGATACTTTTTCACATATAACATATTTTTGTTGTTATCGTATATTTTTTTTTCACAACACACCTTAACTGATGCGAGAGAGGATGGTGAATAGCTGCGCATGTCAGCTAGTCATTCTGAGATCAGTCTCAAGCAGGATTCTCTGAGGCTAAGTGCTCAGATCCAGTTCCACTGATATCTTTCCACCTCGGCAAAAGTGAAAATGAGCGAAGAGTGAGGAAGGCCAGAATGGGAGGCTCACTGGAAACTGTGGAGTTTTACTCATTCATCTCAGTGCGTGGAGAAAAAGTGGTGATAATGTGAGCTGCCCTTTGTTTATAATACACACAATTCATGGCAGCAATCTTTATAAACCCCCAATGGCACTTAATAAATATGAGAAGACATGGCCTTTCTTGATTACTGAGATCTAAATGTTTACTCAAACTTTCATGAGAGTTTTTCTTAACTTACACAGAGTTCTCTCCACTGAACAAATGTCTATTTTTAAATGTGGACCCAATACATATGAAATAAGTTTTCACAGGATCCAAATTCATTTCATTTGTAAATATATTTAATAGAGGTCAGGACTTCTTATTGGTTACTTTAATTAAAGCTGGATTTTTAATAAACCGAATTGAAGCAGTTTTTAAATGGATGGATTATGTCAAATAATTTTACAGTTT
>NW_011888820.1:6732980-6735805 GCF_000151845.1 Pteropus vampyrus
TTTCTGGAGCACTGTGAATCTGAGGGTCGATTCTGCCTTGGCCATTGATCCAGGGCAGGATGGTGTAATTTGAGAAATGAGTGCACGCTCAGTACTGTCTTGAATTGATAAAAAGAATGTCTCCTAAATTATTTAAGATCTGAAATTATGTTTTCTAGTTTGCACACATGGTCACTTTCCTCTTAAAGTGTGTCTGACAATCACAGTTTATTGGTGTGGTTAGGAAAAGAATGTCGTAGACTTAGGAAAACGTAATAATTTAAAGAGTGACACATTTCAGCAAAGAAATAAAGCTGTAGACTGCTCTGAAAAGAAGTAAAACCGTAGGAAACCATTACTTCATTGGGAAAACTATTTTATGTCTTCAGAAAGTTCTTACTAAAAAACGCGGATGAGTTCTAGGGCATGGTGTGTGTATGTCTACACATACGTGGAAGTAGCCTGTCTGATTTTTTAGGGATATTCTCTACTTACCACCTTGTAAGTATTTAATACCATTGCTGTCTAACAACAGTTTGCACCCAGGCTTTGGTCCAAGCTGCTTCTTGGAAATCATTTTCTTCATTAGCTACTGAAGTGTAAAATCAGTAACAGTTTTCACCAAGGTCTATACAGTGTTATACCCACGAGAATTTATAAACCAGAAGTTTAGAATTAAATAGTACTCCATAAGATACATTGCATGAATCAAATGGAGAATTCAAGTGCATGCCGCGGTGTGTGCAATAGCTTGAATTAGTTATTTTATAGTTATCAAGTAAAGAACTATTTGATATACTATTATGGATAATGCGCAAATCCCATAAGCTCACAGTGGCGATATTTCTAGGATTATTTTAACAAAATATTCGCCCCCTTTCCTGTTTGGTGGAAAACTAAGGCTTTGTTTTTCCAAGTGGAGGAATGTGTTAATTCAGATCTCCCTGTGGTTTATTTTCCAAAATTGATACTTTTTCACATATAACATATTTTTGTTGTTATCGTATATTTTTTTTTCACAACACACCTTAACTGATGCGAGAGAGGATGGTGAATAGCTGCGCATGTCAGCTAGTCATTCTGAGATCAGTCTCAAGCAGGATTCTCTGAGGCTAAGTGCTCAGATCCAGTTCCACTGATATCTTTCCACCTCGGCAAAAGTGAAAATGAGCGAAGAGTGAGGAAGGCCAGAATGGGAGGCTCACTGGAAACTGTGGAGTTTTACTCATTCATCTCAGTGCGTGGAGAAAAAGTGGTGATAATGTGAGCTGCCCTTTGTTTATAATACACACAATTCATGGCAGCAATCTTTATAAACCCCCAATGGCACTTAATAAATATGAGAAGACATGGCCTTTCTTGATTACTGAGATCTAAATGTTTACTCAAACTTTCATGAGAGTTTTTCTTAACTTACACAGAGTTCTCTCCACTGAACAAATGTCTATTTTTAAATGTGGACCCAATACATATGAAATAAGTTTTCACAGGATCCAAATTCATTTCATTTGTAAATATATTTAATAGAGGTCAGGACTTCTTATTGGTTACTTTAATTAAAGCTGGATTTTTAATAAACCGAATTGAAGCAGTTTTTAAATGGATGGATTATGTCAAATAATTTTACAGTTTTGAAAGACATTAATGCTGATACTCAAAAAAAAAAAAAAGAGAGAGAGAGAGAGAGAAATAAATGAAAAAAATGACTGCATGAAAATATTCCTGAGGCTGTTCTTAGCAATGTAGGATTAGCAGTATTTTCCTTTTTAGTGTTGATATTATATGGACACTGGAGACAGTTGTGCGCTGTGGATATTATTGCTGCTACGGAGGAGAGGAAAAAAGATAGGTTTGCAGCGGAGCCTGTGGATGGCACCAAGCCAGTGCCCTGAAAAATGGCAAACATGTCACAGCTAACAGCTGGATACAGAAATATTTCTCTTTAATTTGGACGGATAAAATTTTTTTCACAGCAGGGCACTCTCAAAAGAGTACAACATCAAAGAGGGCGGGTCTCACCAGTCAGACATCAGCTGGCTCCAGGATGGAGCAAAATGAATGAACTGTCAGGACTTTTCCAGCATATATGCTTCTGCCAAGTGAAAAGTTAAAGGTTCAGTGGCTTGTTCAGATCACAGACAAAATCCTGATAATGGAAGCCTGATTCCCCAAAGTCTTCCTCTGATCAACAGACAGAGGATGTCTGAAGAGGACTTCAGATTGATGGATGGCAGGCTTTGTATTGATGGCCGCCGCCGTCCTTGGAGATAAGTAGGACTCACCAAGTGCTCAACAGCTCTCAGGAACTCCCGGATCTCTGTGCTGGAATCCCAAGTCACCCACCCCTTCTGCTAGCCTGACACTTAGCAGCAGCTGACCCATAGTGTGACCAAAATACCCATTTTCATTTCTTCACATAGCCGGCTCTCTAATGCAGGCTTCACGAATCCTACCATGGGTGTTTTACTGTTTATTGACACTTTTCAACTGTTTTTCTGATTACCATATTTCAGTCTTGACTTATATGTTAGTATTATCTGCAAGCTCAACATAAACCTCTAATGATTTTCTAATATTTCTGGGACTTGATGAATGCGAATTGACAAAGTACAGTATATAGCTTTATATCAGCATTACTGAAAATACAGCTACGGTGTATATAACCATTACTCATTTATTTTATGGGGCGTTTATTACTTGACCTTTGAAGCCTTGGCATTCCAAACATTCCAAAATATTCCAAACCAAAGTAAGAGGAAAGAGTTTTCTTACTAGAAATAACAGCAAAATAAGTTAATTTTAATGGAGGAAGGAGGGAGAAATGATTGAAATGAAAAAAAAAAAAA
>NW_011888820.1:6737445-6758731 GCF_000151845.1 Pteropus vampyrus
TTTTTTTTTTTTTTAAGTCTAAATTAAGTAACTGCCTAAAGTCACATAGCCACCTGAGGCGGAGCCACAATTGTAATGCACAGGTATTAGAGCTGACACTGCCCGTGTGCTCTTCACGTTCTTCGGTCACGTCCGTCGCGTGTTTTCACTGGTAATACTTAAGAAAGTCTCCACTAACAACCATACCGTTAAAATTAAAATCTTTTATTTAGCAACAGAGGGGACACTGGATTTTAACTTTCAGTCAAAATGCTTTCATAGCCTGTACCTCTCCACAGGCTGCAAAATATTGTAGCTCTCCCTCCTGACACAGAGGAACTTCATAGTTAAAACATTTTTATCCCTCTTGGCAAACAGTATATTTTTCAACGGAGTTTCTCAAATTACTAATATACTCGATTATTGAAACCCTAATTTTAAGAGTTTTACAGAAAGGTGAGGCCGTATAAAGGCACTTGTGGAGAGAGAGTAGGTAGAGGAGACCCGAGTAACCGTCTTCGTGTCTGTTCCTCCCTGGATCCTCCGTGTGCTGTGAAAGGACATAAAACAGTGCTGGGTTCTCAGTTCTAAACCGGGAAACTCCCAGAGACCGTTTCTCAGCCCTTACTGTAGTAATTGTTTAATGCATTTAATCATCGTATGAAATTCACGCCTGCATTTTGTAGAGTTGAAAGAAGTTAGGAGGATGTCATATTTTCCTTAAAAAGTCCTTGTTAGTGCTCAGAATGAAGTTTCTATTGTGTTTAGTGGTGATTTCTTCTCAAGCTTTGAATAAAATCTGAGCTCTTTAAGAAGCTATAGAATTATCATGAGGATTCAGCTCAATTCATTTCAGCATGTTTTGAATTCCTCCTATGCCCTGGGCCCTATGTTAGATTTTTGGGCATAAAATATGCTCCCTCACATCAGCTGCTCAGCAAAAGCCGAAAGAGGCTGGCATTTTAGCACACGACCAATGCTGGTGCCTGGGGCCTCAGCACGGGGACACGCCAAGCTGTGGAAACGTAGGAGAGGGAGCCTGAGACATTTCCCTACTTCCTTAAAATCAGCTGATTCTTTTCATATAAAACCTCCCCTGCCACCATGTCAAAATTCAGGGACCCACGTTCTGGGAAGAACAGATTAAGGTTTCAGTTATTAAGTCCCGTTCCTTTTAAGATCATTGGCTCTCTTCTGGGTATTTGCAGGATTAAATGAGATGATGGTGGCTTCAGCACACTTCCAACGAACGGACAGGCAGAGGGGTAGAAGGGAGACTAGGCCGAGTTTTGCCACTGACTAGCTGTCTCACTTTGTCTAAGTCACCAACTTTTGGAGACCTTATTATCTTATGTATAAACTGGTCAGGTTGGAACAGATGGTCTCTGAGGTCCCTTCCAAATCTGATTTTTCTGGGCTCTAAATTTAGCCAAGGTACTAAGTGTTCTAGCAGAAGAATTGGTGACCGAGCTCTTCATGGAGGTCTGTACACTGGAGGAAGGGTGCTGCCTGTGGTTTTCCTAACAGGGTCCCTCGGTTCACTGCGGCCCTTGGTGATGGCCCAGGAACCGCCTCGGAGACAAAGGGTGAGGTTATTTGAGCTGGTCGGGTGTTCCTCACGGACTTTCTTTTAATCCTTTTTTGTAGTGGACCAGGAATCTTTCTTTTTATCTGTTTTTATACTGGAATTGCATTTCAGACTTCTTTGAGTTGAAGGGGATCCTTTGCTTAAAAAGTTATCTTTGAAAGCCTCTGCTGGTAAGAATGAAAGAAATGAATGCTTTCCTCTGCTGTCCCACTCCCTGGAAAACTACAGCACGGGAAGCTTGGCTGTCGGTCAGATGATGGCTTCTGGGCACCACAAGAGTGATGAATGCTTGCAATGTTTCCGGGCTGTCAGTTCAAACGGTTTTCCTTGAAAGTGCCCCCAGCTGTAACAGACTAATTTTCAGGGGGTAGCAATAATTCCTTTACAGCTGAGATTCCAAACTTAAATGCTTAATGAGGCCAAGCAGGTAAGTAAATTAGTGCAGTAAGAAGCATATAAGACCAATAGGGAGTGGTAGGGATTATGGAGAACTAGAAAAGCACATGGCCGATCTGAAAGGGGCCATCTTCATTTTTCTCAGCTTCAGTGGATTATTGCCAGAGATTGGCAATTATTGCCAGAGATTGGCAATAATCCACTGAAGCTGAGAAAAATGAAGATGGCCCCCCCTTTTTTTTTTCAAGAAAAATGAGAAAATAGGTAAAATATCCAAATTTTTAAAACACTGGAGGAAAACAATATTGGTCAATTAATTGTCTGAATTCAACCTGAAAGCCACTAGTTTGCAAGTCTTATTTAGAGAAACAGATTGCTCAGAGCCACAATATACACAAATTCTAATCATTCAGAAGACAGTTTTCTTGCTATTATGTTGAAATGGGCCCAAGTCAGTCTCTGACTTACATTGTTTCTATGATGATTATTATTGTTAATGTAAGTTGGCAGCATTCATAAATGACAAAGTTGCAGACAAGACAATCATGACCAGCATTTATAACTCACAACACTGGTGCATTTTTTACTCATGCTGTTCTCATTTAAAATAGATTCCTGTTCTAGGAAAATAAGATCATGGGACGAGTATTGCTTCCTAATATTCAGGACTGCAACAAAAAACACCATTTGTATGATGTTTTTAGTTAATGCTATTCATGGTTTGTAATGAGAAAGAATTTGTGTGATCATTATTTCTACCACATATGTGGGAGCCTAACAAATATTATTGGATTGAAAACTGTAAAAATCCCCTTAAAAAGATAAGAATTAGCTCTTCCCTTTACTTATCTTTCTGCTCCCAATGATACAAGATAAAAGAGAAAGTACAGACCAAAAACAATGGTTTTAAAATAGCGATAACATAATCACAAAAGATTCAGTGACTGATAATATAGGGATACATATTACAATTATTTTCCCAGGGGGAAAACACAGATACAGTTTTTAAACTTGGGCAAAATAGTCAACTTCTGTATTTTAACAACACATGCAGAACTAAACTACAAAGAAATAAATGCTTAGGTTTTCTTTTTATTTTTTCTCTTTGCTTTTTTGAAAAATAAATCAGGAAAGCACAAAGTATACAATATAAATAGTATACATGCTAATGTACAGGGTGCCAGATAAGTAAGCATTAGCACTTTGCCTTATTTGCTTCGGATTTTTTTAAAAAGAAAAATGAAGCATTTCAGATAAAGTGTGAGTTCCCATTGTTTTTTTCCATTCTCTTCTTTCCCCAGGCCAGTACTGTGAGGAAGTTATCATCAATTCTTCCAGTGTGCCTTTTCAGAATTTTACAATATGTGTAGATATATAGAGATAAATATATTGCTATTGTAAAATAGACTATTAAAAGCGTCATTTTATATATTTTGAAATGTTAACAAACAGTATCATATGCATCCATCTGCAACCTGATTTTCTCAATTAACATTATGTTTTGATATTTATATCAACTGGATCTTAATACAAACAGATCTAGTTTAAGTGTTTTATACTATTTTATTGAATAAACCACTATTTATTCTTTTGATGATTCTAATTATTTACTATGACAGACAATGCTACAGTGAATGCCCTTGAACTTGTCTCTTTAGGCACATGTATCAGAGTTTCAGTGGAGTAATTTCCTAGAAGTGGAATTGCTGAGTCATAGGATATATACATTGTCAACTTTATTTGGTATTGCCAAAATGTTCTTCAATGTGACTGTGCCATTTTGTACTCCTTTTCAGCAGTGCTGGAACTGGCTTTCTAAAACAAATATGCCAAATATACTGTCTATAGTGTTGAGGGTTTTCCACTGCAGAATTTCACCCTTTTCCCACCAAGTGTCTTGTGTGTTCTTTACATTTATTTTCCCCTATGTGTCACTTTTTTAGCTTCCTTGGAAAGAACAGAGCAAATATTAAAACTTCGATGGTTCATGTATAGTCAGGATGAAGTCTACAATTTTCAGCAAAATTATGATATATTCAAGGGTTCTTGCAGAATGAATCTTTCCCTAATCTAAATTTAACTCTCTTGACTTCATTCTCCCTATTCGAATGAATAAAATTTCTCATCTTTTTAATATTTTCATAAATCCTGAGGGAACTGTCTAAACACTTTGTGTATGATTTTAATATTTTTCTGCTTATTTTAAATCTTCTGAAAGGTAATAAAAACAAAATAACTCTTGGTTTTGGCATTAATTTGTCTTCTTAAATTCCTTAAATTTTTAGACCAATTAGATATCCAACTTAAAATTTCCATTCAGTGTCACCCAAATGTAGGTGTTAATGCAACCTTCCAAGCACAACTCCCTGAACTCGAAATCGTTGCTGCTGCTCTAGACTGAAACCTGTTGAAACATTTCCACTGTGGTTCCTGTATAGTTCAGTTACATGCATAATTTTACCTTCTTCTTCCTTCTCTTTCTCTCCCTCCTCTTCTCCCTCCCCCTCCTCTTTCCTCCTCTTCCCTTTTTAACTGAGCTCTTAAATATGAACAAAGTTGAGCTAGTGTTGGAGAGTAATGACAGGGTCCAAATTAGTACCTAGAGCCTTTCTGAGAAGTCGTCCTTAGTTCCTGTTTAGCACTCACATTGGGGTATTCTGGTTTCCCCAGGTTTATTCTCTTCTACTATAGGAATGAACAGAAGTAGGCATCGGTGCCTTCTCGCCCATTGTTTCTCTTTTATGAAACACTGAGCTTAACAGCACAGACCAGAAAGGGCCCGGGATTATCTTGAGCCAGATGCAAAGGCATACATATTTGGCCTTCCTAAATTTAACTGATAGGAGGCATGAGACCCCTTGAGGAATTCCTGCATGTATGAGTATGTGTTGTTATGACTTGATGTTTTATGACATTTATGAAGTTTTTTTATTTGGGGAAAGGAGGTTGGGTGAAATGGACGTAATCACATTTGTGTTTTGAAAGATCACTCTGGCTGCAGTGTAGAGAATAGTTTGGAGGAGGCCTGGAGAAGCTACAAGGAGATCAGTTACGAGATGAGATACTTGAGGTGAGAAAGGAGACTGATTTGGGCTAGTGTGGTAACTGGAAAGGGAGAGATGGATTCACATAAAAAGTTTAGGAAGCAAATTCAACTGGATTTGGCGGTGGTCAGGCTCTGGAGACTGGGGAAGAGACAAGATCAAGGTTAAATGAGTTTCTTCAATTCTGATTGGGTACACGATTATGGGCTCTAATTCGGTGTGTGGGATTCTCATCATAGCTTCATGTAAAATAGTTTAATATCGGTATTAACTGAAGCCAGGGAGGCTCAACCTCATGCCATGTGCTACATTGTGGGATAATTTGGGAAAAGCCTGACATATAGCTATCTGTTTTTCCTCAAGGCAAGTAGTAGTTTAATCAGGCAGACAAAAATTGTAGGATTCTTAGTCACAATACTTAGTTTAAAGAGACAATTGTTGAAATAAGAGTGTAGAAGGAAACATGTTTTATACTCATTTCCAAGACCGACTGGCTAGTGTTTGGTGTTCAAATGAGCTAACACTCAAGGTAGCACCCACTACATGTAAATGTTAGAGCATTTTTCTTGCAATTGAGGACATTGGCTAGAAGCACAAAGGAGAATTGTACATCTCACAATGCTTCTTTATTATCTTCACCAGCAGTCTTCAAGGAAGATTTCTTCATGGGGAAAGGACAGGGCAGAGGGCTAGGTCATCAACATTTTTGGTTCTATTATAGATAAATGGTGGCGTTTAAGGAATTGTTGATTTTTTCAGTGTTGCATGGGCTGTCAACAGCAGGCTCAGGGTTGGGACTTTGAACCTTCTTAAAACAAAAACAAAAACAACAACAAAATAGCTACAGTGTAATATAACCTAAATACGAAGTCTGTCATTAGCTTGCTCATGCAGCAGATGTATCCATCACATGAAATGTTTCCATTCTCTGCCATCACCCCCAAACTGGGAATTTAAAGAAGTCATTAATCTGAAATATAATGTAATCTAAGAATTTATTCGTTCTTCTCAGGAGACATTGATTATCAGCCGTGATCACTCTGGCATGCTACACAGTTATAACTTCTCAAACAATTGTCTTTATTAGACTGATGTCTATTTTTATTTGTAGGAGTTAGTGGAAAGGTTGGAGGTAGAGACAAATGAGTTCAAGAACAGTAAGAAAAACAACTGTTTTAAAATGATAATAATAAAAAGAAATTGTCATCAACAAGCCCTTTGGCCCCCCAGAATAGAAATACTGAGCTAAATTAATATAAATGATCATAGTAATTTTAGGGCCTAAATGTAACCAGTCTCACAGGGGCTCTCTGTGAGCCTTATTCTCTATGTCTGTTTGGAAAGGAGAAGAGGGAAGGCTGATTAACAGGACTAAGAGGGATGAGCATCTCAGCAGCTGCCGGGATCCTACTGCTGATTTTATTCGGAAAGGTCCGGTGGTACCATGGGCCTTCTGAGAACTGTGCCCCTTGCTCCCTGGATGCCCCTTGGACTGGGGTCGACCTTCCAGAACTGCTGTACATATGTACGCCCCTGATCTCCAGCTCCTCTAGATGCCACATCCTCTCAGGTGCCCAGGGTTGACCTGGTTTCCGAAAGTGGGAGCCGATCGCCTCTGCTGTCAGCACTGACTCCGTGGGTGCCGGGCTGGCTAGCTGTTTTGCATAAGACTTTTTGTCCCATACTTCTTACCTGGTTTGAAGCCGACTTCATTTCCTTGAATATAATCTTGAAAGAAAGTCTGTTTGAGATGACCTAAGGCAATAATTATTAAGCCAACCTCAGTTAAGACATTTAAATCCATAGGAAACAGTTATTTTTTCCCCCTTTTTGAGGGTCTCTTTTTTGATGACTCCTCTCCTCATAGTTTCAGTTCCTGACAGCTGAAGTCCTACATCTTCTGTGAGGTGAGAGCCCATTTATTTCATCCAATTCCGAGTTCTTTTTACAAGTTCTATACAGTTCCATAACTGCCTTCTGCTAGGTATCACCCAGCTTGTTGAACAGACAGTTACTGCCTCTGAATGCCTTCAGACAGTTACATGTTTGAGACTGGGGACCTTTTATGTAGATGTTCTAGCCATGTCAGTGTGGCCTCTCCTTTCAGCTTGCTTTGTTTATCCAGCAGCTCATTACTTAAGAGTAGCCTGTCATATTGGTTAAATATTCTTTGGGAAACATGGTCACTCACATCCTTGAGATACCACAAATATGTTTAATACAGGGAAGATTGGCTTGATAAGAAAAATGTGATTGACTTGCATCACCCAAAAATATTTTCTTGTTATTCCGGTTGAGTTTCCACAACATCAATAAGCGCTAGCAAACCTAAGGGCAATAAATTTCTGCAGCCGACACACAGAGACACCAAGGGAAGCAGGGAAAATGATTGCTGATGATTCGTTCTAACTACTTGACCTTCTGACCTCTTCTCTAGATATATGACCAAGATGGGACACTACAGCACTTTATTGATGGTGGGGAACCTAGTAAGTCAAGCTGGATGAGGTATATCCGATGTGCAAGGCACTGCGGAGAACAGAATCTAACAGTAGTTCAGTACAGGTAAAGTATGTCTCGATTTACCACTTACAGAGCCAAAGCCCTTGGGCTTGCATATACAAATTCAGGCTTGCTGCTAGTTTTGAAAATCTTCTGCAGGAATTATTGCAGAAACTCTGCAGATACTGGCAGAATTTTTTTTTTTTTTTTTTTTTTTTTTTAGGAGGTTTCTGAAACCTTAGCAATTGCAACAGTAATTTCATGAGAATTCAGGAATAAAGATGCTAGTGGGCCTCTTTTGGTGCACATGGTAAAATTTACTTTTACATCTTCACCTGAACTTCCGCCATGGCCTGAGTGAGCTCAGCAAACCCAGTGACTTGGGGTGTGTAAACACACACACACACACAAATGGGAGTGCAGAGGTTCAGTCCCAGATCCTTTGCTTTCCGTCACCTTCAGGCTTTCTCCCAGGGGGAACAGTTTCATTTGCACAAAGGCCTGGGAAACCAAGGACTCTCAGCCTTCCCAAGGCTGCTTTTCCAAAACTCTTAAGCTCAGCAGCAGTATCTGAGCCAGAGTAACTGCTCCTGATCCCTGGAAAGGTGCCAAAGCATTGAGCTTTGGCCCTTGGATGATTCAGAATATGTTTCAGGTGATGAGGAGGTTCCAGAAGCCCCAAGTTTCCTGAGATGTTTAGGCAAAGCCCAAAGGGTAACAAAGGCAAGGTGGAGTCGCCTCCATTTCCCAGAGCCTCCCGGGGATGCCTCTGGGGGCTGAGAAGCAAGGTGGATTCCCAGATGCCAAGCCACATCTGCTCAGTGCACCTGTTGGTCAAGCTTTTCCATTTAGTGTTGAAGAAGCTTGGAGTGGATGCGGGAGGGCAGAAACCAATCACATAGGAAAAAAGCCCTACCACTAAGCCCTCTTTTCTTTAAAATCCCTCGAAAACATGTGCCATATAAATATATGACCTCAGTTATAAACAGCCATGTTCTCTTTAGAATCAGAAGCAACTGTTTAGCTTTATTAGGCACCAAAGACACATCAAAGCAGAAGGCCCTGTGCTCGGCAACTTGGAGTCCTGCCTGTGGCTATTTATTTTCCTCCCCTCCACCCTTTTTCTAAATGAAGCCTTTAAAAATAGAAAAAAAGCTTTATTCTCCTTATAGGTTAAAGGCTGAACAAATCTGGCTTGCTCTCCGAAGGTCTCCAACTCAAAAGGAACATATTTGCGAAGCATGGGACTTTTCGCTGCCTTGGTTTCCTATGCAGTTATAGTTCATGAAATAATGGTTCAGATGCAATGGTGCACGGTGGTGTCTGGTTACACTGCTGTGTACGGGCTTTGCTCACCTTGATTGCAGCTGCATTTCTGTCATGAAGTTTTTATGAAATTCGGAGCTAGAAAATTAGTAAAGATTGTGCTTGTTCATTCAGCAAGAGAATAGTTTGGCTGGTTCTGTAACGAGCACCCAGGGAGCTCTTGAGGCAAATCCGGAATTTGGGCAAACGAGAAACCCCTAAGAGGAAGGTGGGCATGAGTAAGTCATTACCTATCTGTCAATATTAAGTGGGTTTTATAGCTCCCCTTTCATGATGGCGCTTAAACTTCGAGCTCTCTCTGCCGATCTGTTTTTGATTACTTGAGATCTTTATAAAATGAACTACAAAAACACAATTTAAAAAACTGGCATCCATCACCAGTGACCACGTCCAAGAGTAAGAAAATAGAAAAGTTGGACCCTGAAGAGCCAGCCTAATTTTTATTGTACATGAATGTCCTCTTCACAAAAAGTCAGCTGGTTTAGATTCATTCTGTTATGATTTGTAATATCTAAATGGAATTTTCTTCAAAGCGCTCTTGATTGATTGACCCTTAGTTGAACGTTTTGTTTTTATTTTGAGGCTGACAATAATGTTTGTTGGCATGTGTTCTGCTTCAACTGCGTTGGGACGCCATGAAGCTATCTTTATGAGTCATCCAACCACAATACTAAATACATGTCAGCAAAGGAAATATTATCTGAAAAGGGAAAAATCCCTTTGATGTGCTTCAACATGCAGAGATTTCTGCGAGTTTTGGAAGCTCTGCCCGCTTGTAAGGAACGGTGTACGCTTACACATTTTTTTTTCCCTTTCGGCCTACTCCGTGCCTCAGAAGACCACCCATTGCTCGAAAACAGTTCTGCTCTTTCAGCGGCAAAGTGTGTCATTTGGTTTTAGCACATTCATTTGCCGGGCGCTGTGTTTATATTAAGGGAAGCCAAACCGAGAGATGAAATGTTACAAGGGTGAAGTACAAAGTAGACTCAATTTTTCTCAAGTTAGGAGATGCCAGTGATTTATAGCTCGGCTCCAATTTTGATTTTTTTATGTAGCAGTGGAAAGAATTAATAAAATGCACAGCTCTTGGAGATGCGGAGGGAGGAAGGGGAGTGAGATCCAGGACAACTGGCTGGAGTTTTTGTCAGATATTCATAGAATGTAGGGAAAAAACATTCTGCTTAGCTAGCAGTGCCCTCATGAGACAGAATGGCAGCAAGTAAGGAAAATAACAAGATAAATGAAATTTTTGCAGCTGCAAGTAAAATATTGAGAATCTGCACTTTTTTATTGATCTTTATGATCCTATTGCCAAGAGCCACTTTGTGGTGACAAAATATGTTGACAAGTGCATATCTCACTGCCATGAAAAATGTGGTGAAGGATTCGCTTTCTGTCTGCAGTGTTGTACAAGGAACAAATTGCCCTGCTATAGCCAATTCCTTACAGAAAGGCTAAATTTAAGGCCCACCAACCCTAAACACTTTTATCTTGAACTTGAGTCTAATATTTGTAGCAATTCTTCATTGAGAAAACCAGTCGCGGTCTCATTTTTTTTAATCTGTAGATTTTTTTTTTTTTTTTACAGCACCAAAGCTGTTATAAAAAAATGTTTATTTCTTGATACCTTCACTCTATCTTTTCAGAGTGTAATCTTTCAGCCAGAGTAAAGTGCTCTTCTTGTATTTATTGAATCGCCATCCATTTCATGTAAGAGGGTTTTTCTCTTCTCCAGTATCAAACCTTAGAAGGAAGGCAATGAGGAAGATTTTTATTTCTCTCAATCCTTATATTACAAAGCTGTTTAATTTTATTATAAATTCGAGAACTCCCAATGCCAAGTTGCAAGAATACACATAATGCTTTTCCTTCAAATAAGGAATCAATAGTGTTAATTTATATACGAGGTTGAGGCACCAGTGTCTGCCATTTGCCAAGAGAGAAAGTTTTCTCATCAATGTGAGATGGAATTTTTTTTTTTTTTAAATGAACTCTTCCTTTCTGCTGTCTCCTGGGCCAAATATCTGTCACTTCAGCCAAGACGCTGTATGGAGGGACACTGTATAAATAAACTATGAACTATTTATCATACTGGGTTACAGGCTCTAATTGGTTGCCGGGAACAATAAGGTGGGTGCAGATTTTATTACAAACAGAAACTGTTTAAGTGGAGTTGGGCAGAACATTTTTGGGGCAATAAAAATGTGGATGGGGGCACATGAGTCCTACCTATTACTAAGCCGGGTTTTCTTTTGTTTTGAATAGGTCGAATATATTCTACCGAGCCTGTATAGATATTCCCAGGGGTACCGAGCTTCTGGTGTGGTACAATGACAGCTATACGTCTTTCTTTGGGATCCCTTTACAATGCATTGCCCAGGATGAAAACTGTAAGAATTTATTTTAGCTCTGAATTCACATCTCAAAATATGATTTTAAGGCTAACTTTTTAAGAGTATTGCTTGAAACTCCTGAAATGCAGTTCATTCTAATAAGTCATGCACGTGTGCACAAGTCTGTTCCATCATTTTCCTTTCCCTGTCTGTCCTTTGCTTTTTCACAGGGCATCTTGACTTGTACAGGCCTATCCTTCTTAGCCTGCTTACAATCTCGAAACCTTTGTCAGAGTTTTAAAGAATTGCTGGCAGAAATGTAAGGCAGCGTACATTTACTGAGTGCCTACTGTGTGTCTGGTTCTATGCTTGCCATTTTACAGGGTTAGAAGGGCGTCAGAGCTACAGCTTCTGCTCTAAAGGGATGTGCAGTCTTGCTGGAGTCACACTGCACGTGAAGATGAAGTAATGAGAAAACAATGCCCTCTAGTCAGGAGTAGTACCCCTCTGTAGGTAGGGTGTGCTTCCTCCTATGTAGTCGTTATAGTGAGAAATGGTAGTAAAAATTGTAGCCATATGACTGAGGAATTTGTATCTCTAAATTTCTTAGCCTATATGAACCGTGTAATTTTCTTCTATCTTTTTTACTTTGGCAATCATTATTTTAAAAAGATAATCTAACAGCTAGACAGATGAAAACTTACAGCAATTTTCATTTAAACTTCATACATACATTTTATCAATTCTTTAGAAAATGTTTTAAGGTGATTTCCAGTATTTGGAACAGAATTAGATAATTCTGATGTGCTTCAGTAAGAAACACTGGTTTCAATGTTGCTATTTTTTTTTTTTTTTTGGTCACAAAATAGATTAATCTATGAACTGATAATTTGGGGTTATGTAACAGAAAAAGAAGCAGAGAGAAAAGATTTATTTAAGAAACTTTATCTTGAAAAAAATGTGTTATATTACTTTATCCTTCTCCACTTATTTTCTCTCTCTTACACACACAAACTCTAATAGAAAATGTTCATATTACTACTGCTCAAAATGCTGATGATCAGATATTTCTTTTGCATGTTTTCTTTATTTTCTTTGTAAAAATACAGAATCCTCAAAAAGCATATTACTATCTCCTTTCTTTTTCTACTTTACTCTAAACCCAAACCAATCTCAAATTAGAACACGAATCTTTGGACATATAGTACATTCCTTTGACTTCCCAAGTTTCCATTGGAAAGTTTCTTTCATGCAGTGATACTCCTGTTCGAGGGAAGGTCTGTTTTCATAGGAGAAAATCTCAGTGTTGGACATGTGCGTGTGGTTAGTGCGAGAAGCAGATATGGGCATGGCGGCCAGTATGCTTTGTCTTCCCAAAATGGCTCCACAACCCAACTTTCCTTAAACTAGGTCAACAGACAGAAAAGCACTAGTATCAGCCACCCTGCCCCCCGTCCTGACCCCGATCTGCTGAAATGGGCCCGTCTGTACTTTAGAACCTTGACTTGACCTTACCTTCTGAAGTATGACATTTGATCCAGAATGACTCCAGAAGTCCTTTAATATAACCTGCTACAACCCCTGAAGTTGTTATTGTGGTGTGTTTGTGAATAAATATAGCAAAGCCTAGAGTTCTGAAGTGCGTAGCACATAGTACAAACAGTCTTTTGTTTGCTCATTTATTCATTCATTGCTAGGATATTTATTGAACACCTACTGTGGGCCAGTGTCTTTGCTAGGTGCTGCAAATACAGCAGAGAACAAAACAGACAAGAATTCCTACCCTCATGGAGCTCACATTCTATGGAGGGAGAAAGATGATCAACAAATAGATGAGTAAATAAATAATTGGTTAGGTGATGTTGTATTGTAGAGATAACAGAGACGGGGTAAGGCATGCCAGGAGTCGGACAGTTGCAGTTTGAAAGAGTGACCAGGGTAGGTCCTATTGGAAATGCGACCTTCGAGATAAGACTTCAGGAGGTGAACGAACAAGCCATGTGTTATTTGGGAATGTTCCAGGCAGCCGGATTAGCAGTGCAAAGGCCTCAAGATGGGAATGTTCCTGGCTTGTTGGAAGAGCATCACAGAGGTTGGCATAGGTGTTTGGGAGTGAGTGGGGTGGGGAAAAGTTAACTTAGATATGGGGAAAATGGTGGTCAGGAATCTTGTAGGGCCCAGGAGGCTGCTGTCAGGACCTTGGCTTTTACTCTGTGGGGGCTGGGTGGAGGGGACTATTGCAGAGTTTGAGCAGAAGGTCATATGATTTGACTGAAGTTGTGATAATATTACTTTGGCTACTGAGCGGAAACTAGACAGTAAGGGTGAGGGCAGAGCAGAGAATCCAGGCAGAGGCTCTTGCAGGAATCCAGGGGAGAGAGATGGTATTTTGGATCAGTGTGAAAGTGGTGGAGGTGGTGAGAGTGTTTGGATTTGGATATATATCGAAAGTAAAGCCAACAGCATTTGCTGACATCCTGGATGCTGAGTGAGAGAGAAAGTCAAGGATAACTCCAAGGTTTTAGTCTGAGCAACTGGAAGGGCAGAATGGTCATTTACTGAGTTATGAGTCACAAGTGGAAACTGCCATGGAATGATGACTTAGGGGACACGATTTTTTACCCTTGACGTGAATCTTTGTGGTGGAAGTCACACACCTACAACATTGCTTCCACCTCATGGTGATGTTGTGTGATGAAAGGGATATAGGTGTTGGGCTGGAGGATTTTGGGGTGTTATTCACAGCCACCCGAGAATGGTTGTCTAAGAAAATACCATCTGGTCTTCAAGTTCAATGCCATAGTGCCATCAAAAAATGTACTTTCTGGAAACGCCATATGCTTTGCTTTTCAGTCCTTAACTTCTTCTAGAGTCCAACCTGGGTGAAGCATTCTTGAGGTTGCTGATTAGAATATTGAATAAATTCTACCAGGGCATATATTATATCATTTAGCACCTGAAATCCTTGAAAGAAAATTCACAAAGCCACAGCAGCTTGCAGTATTGTGAATTCAGTGGGTAAACTAAGGAGCTTTTTGTGGTTGAGTTCAGAGCTTTGCGTGAGGGTGGAGGGAACTTTAAAAGGAATTAAGTCTTTGATTGAAATGCTCAACAGTGACAATCCCTCTTCCCCCTACGCATATTATAGTAATTTTATTTCAGTTTCTGCCCCAACGTCATATATATGTCATGTGATTGGCCACCCAAGAAACCAGCAGAAAGCTTCATCAGATAATGTGAGGGAGATACATGACCTTGACTCTAAGATGGATTCTCATTCCATATGATTCACTGAGTCCTGGGAATTCTTATTACGAGGGTTCCTTATTCTGTACCGAGAAATACTCCGTGTGATTTAAAAGCACAGATGTGTGAAAGGGCATGAGCAGATAATTTCATAGAGAGCCTTCCACAGTCTTGAATAATTTCAGTCATCTCAACTGTATTACCAATTCTAAGACAATTTTTATCTTTTTGAGCTAGCCACAAAATAAATTAGATACCTTAAAAAAAGCTTCTTGAGATCAAAGACTTACTTGATAAAATGTCTCCGCAGAGCCTACTTATAGTGCTATGCACATAGTAAACAATTAATAAATGCTCACTGGATAAATATTGAGAATTTTATTGCCATTATTGGCAATAAAAATATTCATTTTGTATTGCCATTATCGGCAATAAAATATTTATATAATGGGATTAAATATTACAACCAGATTTCTTTTCGTTAATGAAATTGATACATGGCCCAAGACATTCAAGGGAAATATGATTTTGCTTAGTGAATAATACTTATTAAGCACTTTCATTTATAAAAATATCATTTTCTTCCCATGGTTCTTTCGACATCAAAAGTACACATTTCCCATTGAGCATGTGTGGTGGGTTCAGGCTCCTGTAACTGCCTGTCTCTAGCAGCAGCCGCGAGGCCGTGGGGCACACTCGCTGCCCGGACAAGGCATTGAAAGCCACCTCGCCTCAAAGAGAAGGCAGCGTTTCACACAGGCCTTTGGGTTCTGGAAGCAATTCCTATGTTATTTTCTTTTAAAAAGCCATAGTTATAAATGTAATAGAGCTCCAAAGAGAGAGCCACTCCATCTACTGTGGGCCTTTCAGAAGAGCCTGAAGGGACGCCTGTGTCGACAGATTGCATCCGCAAGAAGGAATGAGGTTCCCCAAAGCTTCCAGTGGGGGCTCAGCTCCCGCAGAGTGTAAAGACCACGGTGTATTCATATTCATTTCAGAGGAAATTAAAAAAAAACCTGGGAATAAATGTTAAACAAGTCTTCCTGCTGCTTTTTCTGTCTTGGCATATGAAGCTGAGGTAGCAGAATGTGAAACTTGATGACAACACAGGAGTCGCTGCACTGGAGTAAACTCTGCCTCCATGAGGCCTGCCTTTTTCTTTTGAGTTTAAAGAGCAGAAAAATAAAAAGGAGCACCTCTGTTTGGTGCTTCTCACCCCCACTATCCCATCAATAATGAAAAAACGAAGTAAAGAAAACCCTGCTCAAGCCTCATATCCATGAACATTAAGGAGATTATGGTATAGTTCAATCCAACAAGAAAATCTGTGTGCAAGGCCCTATGGGAAGCGTTGTGTTGGGGTACAAACGTGCGGGCCCTGTCCTCAAGGATCTCAGTCTAAAAGAATGCACATAAGCCCACAACTACAATGCAAAACACGATGCAGGTGTCACATGGGATGGCCAGAGCAGTGAGCCTGAGCTAGGAGGGGCGTGAAGCTGAGGATTGATGCAGCTAGAAGGAGTCAAGGTTCCATGCCCCCTCTAGAGAGTGGAAATCTGGGATTGGACTCCTTACATAAAACCAGGAACCCTGAATGAAGACTATAAAAATGCTACCCTCAAGCCACAAGCCAAGGAACTGTCCTTCTTGAGCCATTGAGTAAAATCAGAATGTCACACTCTACGAACCAGCCTCCCCTATGGGATAGTGTGGGCTTGATTTTGTACTACCTGCCAGATATGGAAACCCTGGGCCGAGAAGCTAAAATAAAAATCAGTCCAGAAGTGGAGGAATCTGTAGGGTCCTAGAAGCAGCAGAGGAGAAGTCACCCCATAAGGATGCCTCTGTGTCTGCACAGGACTCCCAACGGAAGGTAGCGCTCGCTGAAAATGTGTTCCGACTGAGAAATGACTAGACCCAGGGAAACCTGCTATCGTGAGAGATTTGACCTCTTGGGTGCTCGAGGATGTTGCGATCTGCTACCTAGATCTTAACCTGGGCACAGGACTGAGGCACTTGTTCCCCCAGGTCACGGGAGTGTAGGGGTTGACAGCTCTCAGGTGTGTTTGTCTCCAGGAATTACCTTTAGCCTGAGAGCCCTCTACCCTTGGTCATGCTCTCTCCCCATGACGTCCATTTCTCATGGAGGTCAATGTGAGGGACATTAAAGACTGGTGCTCTTGTCCCAAAGCAGGATAACTCTGAAAGACCTTTCCAGCTCCAGAGCTATTAGTCTCCTTTCTCAGTACGATTCTCTTGCCTCGCTCCCCAGCAGGCGTTGATTCAGGAGCATGCCCCAGGAAGCCCACACACAAAACTCCACATCTCCACTTCAGAGTCTGTTTCCCAGGGGACCTGACTTAAGACAGGCACTCCCAGATTTATATTTCCAATCCAGACCTCTCCATGAGCCCTACACTACTATGCAACTGTCTACTCCACATCTTCACATGTATGTCTCACATCTCAAACTCAGCATGTAAAGCTGAAACCATTCTACTCACTGCCATAAACTGCCTCTCCCCCAGTTCAGTAACTCTCACTCCTGATCATCCAGTTGCTCTTTCTAGAAACCTGGACACCTTGCCCTTCTATCCAATCAGTTATCGAGTCCTGTTGATCGCATATTCTTAAGCGCATTTCTTTTCAGTTCTGCTGCCACCACCCTGGTCAGTGTCACCATCAGCTTTGGTCTGGAGCACTATATAGCCAGCCTCCTGCATGTCACTTTTTCCATCTTTTAGTATCACAGTAGCCACAGCAAAATTTCATTGATTTTCTTATTATTCACTGTTTTGTTAATAGGTAGTTCAGTTCCATAGATAAAATCCAGAAAGGGCTGTGGATGTACATAATTCTCCTTCCAAGAGGCAATCAGCTGACGGATTCTTGAGTGTTCTTCCAGGCACATTTTTTTGCTCATTCATGCATTCAAGCATATTCTCCTGCTCCTTCTCTGGTTCTCGCTCTGTCACCCCCGCCTTTTACACAAAGAATAGCGTACCATACACGTTGTGCACCTCGCTTTTTCACTTAACGATATAGAGTGATGGGGCATTTAAAGCATAAATCTGATCACCTCATACCCTAGCTCTAAACTCTGTTTTGGTTTGCCATTTCTCTCATAATAAATTTCTAGTTCTTTAATATGGTAGCCTTTGGGCCACAAATAGTCTTCAGAAATACATCGTATGGCTCACATATGTTTTACAAAATTAGAATTCACACGTGATAAGACTGGCCGTGCCCTATTCAGTTTGCTGCAGATGCCACCGTTTTCTGTTATATTTACCTGCCTTCCATCACTTATTTCTTTTACTTGCCCAGCTCCCACAGGCACTGGCACTTGTGCTGCCTTCTCTAACAACCTCAGCGGCAGCCCCTCCTCCCCTTCTTTCTCTGGCCGCATAGGCTTTCTTTCAGTTTCTTCGGTGCCCTGAGTTCCCTTTCACCTCAGCATGACATACAGACTCTGTGGCAAAGCTGCCAATGTTTCACTTCTTTGCGTTGCCTTTTTCTCTTTTCTCACCTGTCTGATCTGTGCACCCTTCCGGACTCACATTCAAGGTCACTGCTCAGGGAAGCCATCCCTCACATCCCGAGTTATCTATCCTGGAGATATGTTTTCCCGGCACCCCTTTGCTCTCTTTCGTTGCACTTATCACACTTGTAGCGATTGTATTGTCGATTCTAAAATTCATGTATTTCTCACATTTTCATCCTTTTGAACCTGGCAGATGTCTTACAATTAATGGTACAACTTGCAATTAATGGAATTTTAGATTCGATGAAACCGAGTAAACATGTATTTGTAGAAAACATGTGTTCACTGTCTGTCTCTCTCGCTGGAGTTTAAGTGGCATGAGGGTGGGGTTCTCATTTCCCCTATACCTGTAGCACCTCACACAGTGTCAGGCATGTAATAGACACTCATAAGTACTTGTGGGCTGATTGAATGGACAAGAGGGGAAAGTAGGACTTTGTTTTATGGAACCCGAATTTGCTTCTCTCAGGCAAATTTTTTAGGATTTGATGAGTTCATGCTCTTCTTTGACTATATCCTTTAGGGCGTTGAGAGTTTGCCCTCTTCTTCTTAATCTTTGTCTTATAGACCGAAGAGATTTTACCAGCTCAGTATGTCATGTAGAAACCACTTCATCTTTTTGGTCATTTTAGTCAGTCATCTTTGGGCCTTTTGCAGTTGTCTGTACTGATTTGAGCTGGGAAGAAATAGTGTTTTCTGATTCATTTCCTGTCCTCTTTCTGATAGTTCTCTTTCTTTTGTTTATACTTTTGATTTTTGTAGCCAATGAGGCTGGTATTTGGGAAGAACAATATTCTGTATCCTTTATGTACTGCTTTAAAAAGATTATACTTTGTAAATCTCTAGGGTCCTGTGGAAATGTGCAATCACTGCCAGACAGTTTAGAGATCAAATATGGTTGCTTTTGTGAAAATTACTCATTCTTGTTCTTACTTTTTCTTCTATATTATATGTTCATTTTATTCAGTAGAATTGGATTTATTCCCAAGTAGAATAAAGGGCGATGTCAAAAGTAGAATATAGAGTGCAGGTGTTGCTGCCTATATCTCAAAAACATATTACATTTGTTTAGGGATGCCCTGCAGTAGAAAATAATAAGACAGAATAATTTGTTTCAACTATATCCACTCTTATTGCCTAAATGATATTATTACCATTAAATCAAATCCACTAGATCCCAGATTATTGTACAATTATTAAACTTTTATATAAAATTTTCTTTATTACCATTTTGACATTGATCATTAAACTTAACAAAAATTCATTGGCCCACAAGTTCTTTAGTTTAATATAAAGGTTATGTGACCTTAACGATTTTTGAAAATTAATTTGTTAGGTTACTTTCCAGCAGCATAAGTGAGAAGTCAGAATTTATCATCTATACTTAGAGGGGTATTTGTATCATTTCTCCCCAACGGTGTCATTTCCCTCCTTCCAACAGTGAAGCCTCTGACCGGTTTTCCTGCTCTCGTGCACGTTGATGACATCTTCGTTCCAGTCTTCACACTGTGCCTTCTTCCTGTTTGTCTGGCATTTCCCAGCCTGCGAGAGCTTAGTGTTGTGGGTTTCCCTGTGCTTTGTCTCTTCCACATTAGTTATAAACGGACCAAATATGATAGATTCTACCCTGATCTCTGATGATGCTGCTGTTTTTATTTTTTATTTAAAAAGTGCCAAAACAAGACAAAATATTCCTCCTTACCTTTCAATACCTATTTAAAAAAAAGTCTGTGTGCAATCAAAAACTTTTTTGAAATTCTCAAATATATGGACAAATTTCATATTAATTATACACTTTTGCCCCAGAAGTTGAAATTATACATATGTATTTATACATAAAATATACATAGGTACATCAACATGTATCTGTGCGTATGGGCGTATATAAAATTTATATGTATATATGACATATGTGTTCATGCATGTGACAAAAACACTGTACTAGCTGTAAAATGCTCTTTTTATTTTTGAAACACAGCTGGTGAGCAGAGATAATGTAGGAGCATGGTCAGAAAAAAATGCTCTGGGAGTCAGAAAGCGAAAGCTTCTAACTCACTTGTGTCCTTAACTGAATGTGTGACCCTGGGCAAGTTATTGGACCTTCCTGGGCTTGAGCTGTTTTTATTTGTAATAAGAGAGGATGGGATTAGATCACTGATTCTCAACCATGATTGTGCATTAGAAGCACTTGGGTCACATGCCCAGACTCTACCAAGTGATTCTGACTTAATTTTTAAACAATTTCCCCTGTGAGTCTCAGGGACGTCAGAGTCAAGCACCGCCAGCAGGAAAACTCTAGGCTCTCTCCGGGGCTGCGAGTTTCTTGCTTTATTTTTCCCCTCCCAGCGCGGGATGGGTCGTGATGACAGAGCCATGTAGACTGAGTTATTCCTTTTGTTGGATTTGTCTAACACATGTGATTATACAGAATGCTGAGAGCTGAAGAGTCCTCGGTGGCAGCACACCAGCCCCTCCAAGCCCCCACACGTGGCGTCTGCCTATCCCCGTAAGCACAGAGCCCCCTTGCAGTTCTAGTCTTCTCCTATTCTCTCTTTAGAGTTGAGCATGCTTGAATTTTTGTGCTATGTAGGAATCCCAGCGGTGCTGGGAGCAGGAAAGGAGGAGAACACTCAGTTCATGTGTTTCCTTCCATGTGGCCTTGAACTAGCAGCCAATAGCTGTCGTTTACTTCCCATCGCCAATTTTTTTGCCAGTAAACCTTTTCAGATTTTTTGGTCTGTAATTTCTCTTGAGCATCTTTTAACCTTAAATCTCTTTGACCCCTAAAATAACCAGTAAATGCATTTACTGACACAGTAGTTACTTAAAAAAAAAGAATAGTTTTTAAGCATATTAAGTTCTAATCACCTCTGAACTTGTAGGTTGACCAGTGAATACATGATATACATTATTAACACAATAACAACTTAAAAAACAAGAAAAAAAAATTTCAAGTATATTAGGTTTTCTTCCTCAAAGGTTCTTCCCCACTCCCGCTGCCACCACCCCAGTGTAGGTCCACCTCCCTCCATTCATGTCTCTTCTTCCATAATAAGAATCAGATATTGTTGATAGTAGGCGCTGTGATGAGTACTTTCATTATCTCATTTAAACCTCATAAAAGATAGTTTAAAGAGGAGGAAACCAGGGCTCATCGAGCTCAACATCTATGAGTGGTAACCATGGCACATACTAAATGTTATCTATGCCTTATCTCACTCAGTCCTTCGGTGACCATTTTACATTTTACCAAGGACTAAATGTGGATTTTGATATTTCATACTTCCCCACAGTCACAAGGCCACGCTGCTGTTAAATAGCGGAG
>NW_011888820.1:6758781-6766089 GCF_000151845.1 Pteropus vampyrus
ACAACTTAAAAAACAAGAAAAAAAAATTTCAAGTATATTAGGTTTTCTTCCTCAAAGGTTCTTCCCCACTCCCGCTGCCACCACCCCAGTGTAGGTCCACCTCCCTCCATTCATGTCTCTTCTTCCATAATAAGAATCAGATATTGTTGATAGTAGGCGCTGTGATGAGTACTTTCATTATCTCATTTAAACCTCATAAAAGATAGTTTAAAGAGGAAGAAACCAGGGCTCATCGAGCTCAACATCTATGAGTGGTAACCATGGCACATACTAAATGTTATCTATGCCTTATCTCACTCAGTCCTTCGGTGACCATTTTACATTTTACCAAGGACTAAATGTGGATTTTGATATTTCATACTTCCCCACAGTCACAAGGCCACGCTGCTGTTAAATAGTGGAGGTAAAACCCAGGCCATCTCAACCTCTAAGCCAAGCCGCTGTTACCTTTAGGATTTTTACTGCCACTGTCCTCATTTTATAGATGGGGAAACTAAGTCAGAGAGAGACTGAATAACTTGCCTAAGATCACCAAGCTAAAAAAAGGCCGAGTCAGGATTTGAACCTAGATTTTTTTAATTCCAAAGCCTGAGTTACTAGCACCATGCTCTGTTGTCTCCCATTCTTACTTTATCTAGTGCATCCTGTCTGTAAATGATGCCTCACTCAAGACTCCCCTGAACACTGATTTTTTTCCATGCTATTTCTGCTCAGAAACAGTCTGTGTCTATTTCTTAGGCCTGAAGTCTTTTGTTTATTTATTTCTTTGGACTTTAAAGGCCCTCTGAGGTCTTACTCCCTACCCTCCACTGCTTTATTCCCACAGTGTCGAGAACCCACGTCCTGCTTGGTCAAGCCCTCACCCTCACCATCCCACTAGCATGCCAGACTTCTGTCTCCAGGCATCTTTCATATTTTTCCATCTATCTCTTCAGCTGGTTTTTCTTGAATACCTGTCTTGTGCTGGCACGGTCTGGCGGAAGGCCTGAAATCCTAATGGCCTGAGTCTACCTTCTCTGGCCGGCTCAAGGCCACCGTCTCTGGGCAGCCCCTGCTGTCCTCTTCCCCTTTCTTGCTGTGCCTTCCATCTAAACTTCCTCCAAACTTAAGGTGTGGTGTGGAGACTTGTTATGGAGTCTTTATGTCTCAGGTCATAAGCAAACCCTGTGAAGTCAAAGACCGTGTACAAACAATAGTCACTTAATAAATAGGCATTGAGTTACTAATTTGTGATAACAGTGCTTTCCCCCTCAAATCAAATTGTCTGCTATTATTTTAATTCTGAGTCCAGAAAAACAAAAATTTTAAATGTCGATTTATAGGAATTTTTTTTTTTTTTTTTTTAGTGTATGTTATTGTGCTTATTTTAAGGGCTAATAAAACTGATCTTCTAAAACTGTTGTTCTCCCAGTAAATGTCCCCTCAACGGTAATGGATGCCATGTGCAGACAGGATGCCCTGCAGCCCTTCAGCAAGAGCAGCAAGCTCTCCCCCGCCTCGCAGCCACGCTCCATCGTTTTCCCGCAGACTCCGTGCAGCAGGAGCTTCTCTCTCCTGGACAAATCTGGGCCCATTGAATCAGGATTTAACCAAATCAACGTGAAAAACCAGCGAGTCCTCGCGAGCCCGACTTCCACAAGCCAGCTGCACTCAGAGTTCAGTGACTGGCACCTTTGGAAATGTGGGCAGTGCTTTAAGACTTTCACACAGCGGATCCTGTTACAGATGCACGTGTGCACACAGAACCCCGACAGGTAACCCCGACTCTCCCCGCTCGAGATGTGTTTGCTTAGTGAGACCCACTGCTTGCCTTCCCATCAGGTCCTGGGTGCCTCTTCCAGTTGCCCCTTGGGGAAAACCCCGCCATGAGAGGTGTCTGTGTTCTGGAAGGTCAGAGGGTCATGTTAGGCCACTCTGGACTTTGTTGTTCAGAAGAGCTACACGAATAGTGGCCATAGAGAGGAATCTGCTCTTGCTTTCCAACCAGTTCTGTCCAACTCTAAAGGGGAGCAGAATAGAAGGAACAGCTATGAATATCATAGAAGGAAAAATGAGGTCAGGATAATTAGAATCCTCTCTATCTTCCAAAGATAATATAGCTGGCTGCTCTGCTGCTGTCACAGTCGTTTCAGGGTTCACCTCCAGTGTGCCGTGTATGAACTTAATTAAGTACTAAGAGGTAATGAATTGGAATTTTTTGCTTAGTACTATTTTTCTTTAGAGCATGCAAACCCATAAATCCTGCAAAGCTGTCAAAAGGAAATACCTACTCTGCTAGTGATGTGGAGGAAAACAGATGCCACTTATTCAATAAACTAATATCCACACAGAAGAAAAATGTTGACTAGATACCTCAGAGTCAAAGTTGGTTTGAAAGTTTGTCAATAAGGAATTTTATGGCCATGAACTGAGGATGAAATTTAGCTGAACAAGTGAATTAAAATTTCAGGTACTCTGACGAGTGGCATAGTAGATATAATGGAACTATTATTTATGAATCAAAACCGGTTTATTTGACAGTCTCGATAGCTGGGAGCGCAAAAGACAAAAATCAAATTAATTCAATAAGAAAGGAGTGTGTTTTATCTCTCCTTCATGTCCTGTGAAAATTTGATTAAACCCAAAATATCTAAGAATAGCATTGAAAATGCTCTTTGACTATAAAAGCAGAAAATAATGTTTGGAAGTCAGATGGGAGACTTGGACATAGGACTCCGGAATTATTTTCTTAATTTGGCCGCTGATTAACCTGATGAACCTTAAGCCACCCAGCGCTCCTTGCCTTATGACGCGTATACCCAGCACTCCCCTCCCAGCTCTGGAGGATATGACTGTGCCAGGAAACCCAAGCAGGGAGGATGGGGCTGTGGTGGAGAGGGGGTCTTTTCTAAACTAATAATCCATTTTAGGGTCCATATGCACATTTAGATGTGTATATGTTTTTATTTGGCGCCATTCTAGAAACCACTTGCTTAGCATTAAGCATTGCTATACTAAGTAATGTTGAAACATTTGCTTTAGGGCCATTGAGGCAACTATGTCTTTATAATCTTTTGCTTTCAATAGGAGAGACCTCTCGTAAAAATTAGTTCTATAGGCTTTAGAGGTGACACAAAAGTTTTGAAAATGTTTTTTTCACTCAGAAAGGATTTGTTTTGGAAAGTTTGCGTTTCTTGCAAGTACACATGTTAGCATCAAGATACAGCTATTCAAAGTTTGCAGAGAATTTCAGTAGTTTTTTTTTTTAAAAAACTATATAAAAGATGGACTAAAACCTTGTTATAAACTTGCTTTTTAAATTGAATTCAGCTGGATGAATCTGTTATTTGCAGTTTCACTGGTGTCATAGTAACTGAACATGCAAGGTGAGATAAAATGATAGTTGAAAGTTTCTGGATTTCAAAGCTTAGCTTTGAGCATGATATGATTCCGTGCTGAATGTCACATAAAGCAATGAAAATATGTCATGGTAAATAGAAAGATACCCAAACAGACAGTTTGGACTGACCCCAGTCACACTTAAAAAACCATGTGTGTATTATGGTTTAAGTCTTGATGAAGTCTTTCCTGTCAAATAATAGTGTCATGATTTGTAATGCATCTATGTAAACTATCAGAGAAGTACGTGATAAATTAGAAAATTTAACATGTACAAAATACATTTCCGTGAGATTATTAGGTCATGCTGATACCAAGCTAATTTAGAGTTCTTGGCACAAAATTCAAGTATCATGAGACTTCCGCCCTGTGCTAGACCCTTCTGGGCTTACCTGACTCAGATCCCCAGGTGTGGTCTGGCCAGGCCTTCCTTTTCCAGGTGAGGTGAAGTAATGGGTGCTTGATATCCAGGTAGTTAGGCAGAGTGGAATCCATTGACTCAAGCAGTGGGTTCCTATTTCTCCCTTTCCTATATTTTGTTGGTAAAGACTTGAGAGGTAGTCACCATCATTCATAATTTAAAATTAAGACTTAAAAAAATTAGTCCCTTTAGAGGCAAAGTAATAAAGTATATGTTCCTTAGTAATGATGAGGAGATGCTTGAATCACTGAATCAAATACACGCTGATTGGAGATAAAGGGAGAATAGAAGGAGATACCCAGTCACTTTAGTCCACTGGTTCATTCTAGGTGCATAATTTGCTTTTAGCATATAGGACTGTAATAGGTCTTTTCCGTTCCAGAACCTAGAATGCTCTCTTTATACCAGCAAGTTTGGAAGTAAAAGATACTTTTTATAATTCTTAACCACATAGGTGCTAAATAGGAGAAAAATACCCCAAACTAAAATGGAACATCAAGTTTGTGCATGATGGCTGCGAAATTTGGAGCCTCTTCTTTTATCCATGTAGAGAATTACAACTGCTGAATATACATATTTTCTTTAGTGAGTGACCACAAATTGAGTGGCTATTCGTCCTTGGCAGTTTGTGCCCATTCAGGCACATATAGTTTAGAATTTACCCAGCAGAAACCATTTTCCTTCAAACTTGAAAAATTCAAATGCTTTTATTTTGATTCAAAATCTTGCTAGAACCAGGGACAAGAAAGGGAGACACAGAAGACAAAATCAGAAAGTAAACAGGTTAGAGTTTCAAACAGGTCCAAATTTGGAACAGGCCCCCGAATCTTAGATCCAAAAGATTTTTCACTCAACGGACTGGATATTTGGCCATGAAACTCAAGACATTTAAACCTTCATCAAAGAGACTTTATGTTTCTGTATTTGTGAGCTTTTCACATGAGAGATCATCAAAAAGTTTATGCCTTAAAATAAAGGCAAGAGACCCAAAGATACCCAGGGCTGCCAGCATCACCATTTTTTTTTTTTTTAAAACTACTGCGTTATTTACATTGAACACAGAAAAAAGATTCCATTTGACCTGGTAAGGTAGGATTTAACACAAAAGGTAAAAATACATTCATGAAGGTCCAAGAGCCATGGAATTATTATTTCTTGATTTCATTTTGTGAATGTTAAACAAACAAACCCCCAAATCTCTTCTTCCTTTTTCCCAGTCTACTGACTTTTGTTTCCTGAGCGAATTCAAAAGGAAGAAGCTATTGGAATCTAGATCAACCAAGGTTTTATTTAGGGACTTCATAAACATTTGGGATTTTGCATAAGCTTATGACCTAGGCCAGGGCAGCCTGACTCACTTTTGCTTGAACCAGGAGTTAGAAATCCCTTTTCTCTTCTGTTTTTCTGCTGCAGAAACTCTCAACAGTCCCATTGGGGGGGCTCCAGAAAGGGGTAAGCAAAGCCTTCAATCACAGTGGATTATTTTCTGATGAATATGTTCTCCTTTTATTTTTTGCAGAAAGTGTCTTTATAATGCTTATCTTCATTTTGCATCCTTTTCCTTTCTTTTCCCTTTTTTGGTTGTTTGTGCCACTTTGGGGAAGTTTGCCTTTAGCCTCCTGGGTGCACCGTCAGCTGCTCACATTTATGTTTTGAGTATCATTGTTTGTAATTGAATGTGGTAGTACCAGAGGGGAAGGTGACTCTGGAAGGTACTGCTTGGTGGGAGGAGCCGGAAGATAATCCATCACCATAACAGTTTCTTTGGAATGTGTCAGTGTTCTTGTGTCTCACTGTACCCTCCCCCCCCCACCCCACCCCAAGTGTGAAGGTTATCTTCTCTCTAGTGGTCCATGTTTTTCAGGTCCTTTGGCTCTGCACTTTTGCTGCTTTCCCGGAATCTTTTTCTTCTTACATAGAACTAAGTTCTTTTCTCACTCCATACAGCCAACAGTGACCTAAGTAGCTCTCCCTTTGAAGTCTTGGGAGATTTGCACTTGGGTTGACTAACGTGGGGCAAGGAGAGAATGCGGCCCCGAACGAACAACTTTTGTCCTGGAGGCTTTCATGCCATGAAAGAAAAATCAAAGAAGGATTAATAATATTTTAAACCAAACCACAGTTAATTTTGTTAAATGTTTCATTCTTTCCCTATGTGTACACCAAACCAATTACAGACTCAAAGAAAATGAATTGCACATTTTATTGGAGTAATCTCAGACAGAGGAGCTGCCAGTTACAGAGAATGCCAGGAGATGTGCAAAATTGTCTCACTGCTTTCTTTCTGCTTAAAAATTTACGAGCATTGATATGTGCTAACTAAATTGACCCAGGCTTTGTCTGCTTTTTAGTTATTTCATTAGTATGAAGCACCTTCTAGTTTCTTGTGAAGCTTGATATTTCTGTGGAAACTAGTCACACGAGGGTGTTAAATTTAAAATTGACCAAAATTAAGTCAAATAATGCTTTAGTTTCCAGTTGCCCTAGCCACATTTCAAGTGCTTTAACAGCTTCACGTGGCAGGTGGCTCCCACATTGGACAGCATAGATATAGAACATTTCCATCGTTGGACACACTGCTAGATGTCTCAAGAAGTAAAGCCATAAACTCCTTCTGGTTATGAGATATTACGTCTTTGTGAAAAATGTTCGTTGTGTTTGTTTTGAAAATAATAAAGCGCTATTTGTGTGTGATGGCTTAGGAAGAATCAAGATGCTTTAGAAAGGAGATTCCCATTTAATTGTTCAATGAGAGGAGGTTCTGGAAAGAGTAAAGCTGAACACAGCACTTGATGATGTCAATCCTCTCTGCTTCTTCTGGTATGTCACACCAAAGGGAGACAACTTTGGAGTTAAATGTGACTATATCCAAAAGTTTAACAAATGAAGTCCTACTTTTGGCTAGACATTTGAAAAGTTAATGGGAATGTTAGTCATCAGAATAAAAAGCTTAGTAATGCCAGTTAATTCTGGGTCCCCAACACCCCTCAGCAGTAAATTAGGAGGTGAGGTGTCAGGGTGTTCTCATAGAAGCATGCATAGAGAGTCTTAACCCCTGTGGCCAGTTGTCCCAAAAGAAGTTGTGATGTTTGAGGTTCCACAGTGGAGATAACGTTTTCTAAGCCCTGCTCTTGGGCTTGAAGATTTCATTCTGTCTTGAATGTATTCCTATGTCCTTAGGTGAAATCTTGGAACATAATCAGTATTAAAATTACTTTTTGATCATTTCCCCTTATTCATTTTTTAGGAAATACTGACAATCCAGGAAAAGAAGAATCTTGTCTACTTGCAGTATAACTTCTGTGCTTCCTCAGGGCTAGTTTTTGTAAATTTTTGGGCAGAGAGAGACAATCTGTTATTATAGTGGCAAGTAGAATACACATTTTAGTTCTAAATTCTGCATAAGATAAGCTTCTGCAAAGGAGAATGTGACCTTATGGCCTAAAATCTTATTCTCCAAGGTACCTAAGAATGAAGGGCCATCACTTTGTTTTCTGAGATCAACTAAA
>NW_011888820.1:6766139-6772191 GCF_000151845.1 Pteropus vampyrus
TTGTTCAATGAGAGGAGGTTCTGGAAAGAGTAAAGCTGAACACAGCACTTGATGATGTCAATCCTCTCTGCTTCTTCTGGTATGTCACACCAAAGGGAGACAACTTTGGAGTTAAATGTGACTATATCCAAAAGTTTAACAAATGAAGTCCTACTTTTGGCTAGACATTTGAAAAGTTAATGGGAATGTTAGTCATCAGAATAAAAAGCTTAGTAATGCCAGTTAATTCTGGGTCCCCAACACCCCTCAGCAGTAAATTAGGAGGTGAGGTGTCAGGGTGTTCTCACAGAAGCATGCATAGAGAGTCTTAACCCCTGTGGCCAGTTGTCCCAAAAGAAGTTGTGATGTTTGAGGTTCCACAGTGGAGATAACGTTTTCTAAGCCCTGCTCTTGGGCTTGAAGATTTCATTCTGTCTTGAATGTATTCCTATGTCCTTAGGTGAAATCTTGGGACATAATCAGTATTAAAATTACTTTTTGATCATTTCCCCTTATTCATTTTTTAGGAAATACTGACAATCCAGGAAAAGAAGAATCTTGTCTACTTGCAGTATAACTTCTGTGCTTCCTCAGGGCTAGTTTTTGTAAATTTTTGGGCAGAGAGAGACAATCTGTTATTATAGTGGCAAGTAGAATACACATTTTAGTTCTAAATTCTGCATAAGATAAGCTTCTGCAAAGGAGAATGTGACCTTATGGCCTAAAATCTTATTCTCCAAGGTACCTAAGAATGAAGGGCCATCACTTTGTTTTCTGAGATCAACTAAAATAAAGTTTGTTTTTACATATTGATATTAGATTTTCTTGTTGCTCCGATTCCCAAGTGTGTACTAAAGAAATTTAAATGGTCTGTACATGCACACACAAAAACCATAGAAAGCTCTAGCTAGGTACAGGAAACTGGTTAGTACACATGATAGAAGGTGGTAGAAGTTATATTGTGTATGCTCTCTCGTGAGGCTGTGCTTGGGCGGATCCTCAGACAGCATACATTTATTGATCATCTGAAAGCAGTGACAGAGCATGACTGGATGCAAGAGAGCACCTATTTCAGTCCATCTCCCTTACCAGAGAGGTGAGAAAAGAGAGTCAGGGAAGTTGAGTGACTTGTCCAAGTCCCACAGCTGATCGGGACTTGTCAGAGGCTGAAGTAGGACTCGCCTCTCCTATCTTCCCTGTTCTGGACCCTTCCATTCAGTCAAACTAAATTTGCAAAATTTTTAACAGCTATGCCATAGGCCACTGGATACCTAGCAAACACCTCTCAAGCCAGTGCTGGGCAAGCATGATGTGTTAGAATCCTATTTGCCTTTCATTGGTATTACCTTGGTGTAAGAATTCAACCTACGCCTCTCTATGGTCATTTCTGCGCTTCTGTGTGTAAATCTTCATGACTATTAACATAAAAAGGATGGATTGACTTCTGACTATAGGAAATAAATCATCCCAACTTTTGACATCGGAGTTAGAAAAAAAAAAGAAAAGATTAATTGGTTTTATTTAGTGGCTTATTGTTTATTGTGATAGCTATTAAAAATAGATAACCAGAGGCTAATAAATGTTAATGGTCCCTTCACTATTATAAAAATCAATTGTCAGTGGATATAGCATATATTAATATATTATTTTGTTTATACCCTTCAATAACATTTAGGAGAATGATAACGCCTAAGAATGATTTCTTGAGGACCTCTTTAAGGTTAACGGTTACTACAAAGAACAAATTCAGCAGGAGGACGTTTTCATCTACATATAATTTTAATGGCTTTCAAACATTATTTAATAATTATAATAAAATGCATGTGCAATTTGTCAAGATTGATAAACTCCTTATCAAGGACTCTTATATATTTCTTTGAAACCTGTTCGAGAGCAGTTAAATAGATTTCTAAATGTAAGTAATTAAAATTGTATAGTATTGAGTTATTGACCAATCCTGGACTATTAATCAAGCTAAAAAATTCTACAATCAGTGCTCAGTGTGCTGAAGCCTGGTAAAATAATAGTATTGGTGTTCAGCGAGGCAAGTAGCCACAATTAAGCAGCTCACTTGACAAATGAGAGGGTACACTTTATTTTGCACTTAATTGAATTGTTGTACATGCTCGGTCACCATTGTCTCCCAGCCCCTCATTTTGGTTTCTGGTCATTGGAGCTTATGCATTTGTTAAAGGTAGAGCAATTAAGTTTGCTTTTACCATTGGCTTTCTAAATGCAACCAGATACGTCTGGGCACAAACCAGGGATTTGTGAGTGCTGTTAATATCCCTCATGACAGATTCTTAATTTTTCCAACAAAAATTTAGATGAACAAATTAGAGCCCTGTCAAAAAATGATATGAAATAGCTTCAAATAGGGAAAACTCCCCAGGGTTTACATCACTCAGTAGATTCTGCTTAAGTAAGCAGGAGAACTTTTGTAGAGAAGATAGAATTTTAAGCTGTTTTTTGAAAACCAAAAATTGATTTATTCCTCATGAGCTGGAAAGAATGTTCTCTGATAATCTTGCTAATTATCAGATATTTGTCACAACTTCCTTCCATTTGTTTTTGCATCACGGTCATCCTTCTGCAAGCACAGTGACATCCCATCATTTTTGTGGTACCGTAAATCATTGCCTGCTACCAGATTAAACTGGGGAGCTGAAGTTCAAGAAAAAGGCCCAATGGATAAATATTATTCAGGGGTGGGGGGAGACTAAGTAGAAGTCAGGATTTATTTTACAAAGAAATAAATCTGAAGCACACCTGTATTCGTCTGTGTACTATCAGATGACTCCAAGTTGAGGTTGTGCTGTAGACAGATCCCAAGACAGTTTAGTATTTATTAACACACACCTACAGCCTGCTGACTTTCCTGCACGTTTACCTGGCACTTAGAGTGAGGTCTAAATGCCCAGAGTGGCCTTGGCATCAAGAGCTTATTTCCTGTGAGGACAGTTTATCTTCAGTTTTTGAACTGACAGAGATAATAAGGACCACTTTCCTGCCTTACAGGATTGCTGTAGATTAGACTAGATAATTGATTTTAAAGCACTTTGAAAAGTTCCGGGTGCCATGAAATTATGAGAGGCAATTACATATTTTCTCCTGGAACATTCTGCTTAATTAAGTCTGTACTCTCCATGCTCCCCACACATACACTAATATTTGCAGGGGGTGGGGTTTGAACCAAGAAAGTAGGGGTTCCTGAAATGGTAAGATCGATACCAGAAAAAAATAATCATTTGGGAATTAATGTGTCAGCAGCTCTGTGAATTTTGCTTCTGTGGCAACAAGTGATGGGAACCCAGTGGCCGAAGGTCCCTGCAGAACAAAAATGTCACCGAAAAGTTTTGGCCTTTGCCCCATGATACTGACTTCCACTGGCTAACATAGAAAATAATGACCAGAGAGCCTCTTTATTTGTTTCAGACCTTACCAATGTGGTCACTGCTCCCAGTCCTTTTCCCAGCCTTCAGAACTGAGGAACCACGTGGTCACTCACTCCAGTGACCGGCCTTTCAAGTGCGGCTACTGTGGTCGCGCCTTTGCTGGGGCCACCACCCTCAACAACCACATCCGAACCCACACTGGAGAAAAGCCCTTCAAGTAAGTAGTGGCTGACCTTTCACCCCTGCTTTCTCTTAGCCTTCTCGGAGAGCCAGAAGACGAGGTAGCATGGTGCTGCCCAGCTCAGCCAGCTGGTGGAGAAGGCTCTGTGGAAGGTCAGTGTCCAGGCTTCAAAAAGGCCTACTTTGTATAGTGGCTGACATTTGGAAAATGAAATCAGGAAACCTGTACATTGATCCTGGCTTGAGCTGTGCCACCTCGGACATGAGACAGCCTTTCTGGGTCTGTTTTTTCATCAGTAAAATAAGGAAGTAGGAGTAAGTCATTTTAAGGTTCTTTCTAGTTCTCAACGATCTATGCTTCTAGAATTGGAGCTAGGAGCTTAGTTTCAGAAGTGTTTCATTTCTTCATCTAATGACCATCAGCAAGCCCATGACCATCAGCAAGGTGGCCACAATTTAGGACATCTTTTGGGGAACTTGAACTCTTTAGGATTCCGGTGAACGATCTTCTCTTTCCTATGTGTTAAAAAGGTTTGAATCTCTGATAGCAGCCAACTTGTGACTTCTCAGTGTGCCTTTTGGATCTCAGAATTACCATGTTGGTGAAAAAAGAAAAACAAGACCAAACACAGGGCACATTTGAGTTTTTGAAGATTTAGGAAATGTGGAAAGAGGTAGAATTGAATTCCAAGGGCTTTGGCCAGGTAAGGGCATCTGAGCAAGAGAGTATGTTCCTGGATATAGCACAGTCATCAGAACGGTGGACATCTGCATCATGCAAGACGGCCTATGCATTCATTCACTTATTCATTTATGGACGTGTTCATTCATTCAGCAAATATTTATTGAGCACCTTCTTTTGAACTAGGCACCCTGCAGACACAAGAGATACAAAGGTGGGTGAGACTCAGCTCTCCAGCCTTTGAAGACCTCATAGTTTATGTGGACAGTAAACAAGTATGACCACATATGGTGAAAGGTGCAAAAGTGAAAAACAGTAAGACATGTATGTACAATGTTTCAGAGTAGCACAGAGGTGCTATCTGGGAGAGAGGATGACTAAGATGTGATTTGAAGGCTTAGTAGTTTTTCTAGACATACAAAGGAAATAGGCATTTCTGGTAGCCCAGACAGTATACAGAAGGCTTGGAAGTGTGAACCAATGTGTATGACTGGTTGACATCTCAAAATAGTTTCTACCGGCTGTATAATCAACTCTTTTCTGTTCACCTCTCTTACATCAAACAAGAAAGGAAATGATTCAGGCAGTAGGAGGCAAACCCCCTTGCTCGGTTTCAGCCAAGGAGTCTTCCTGGAGCCTCATTACCCATGAATTTCCCTCGGAACCTGCAGGTGTGGCTGGCTGTTGCACTCAGCCTGAGGCCAGGCTCAGCTCAAAGTAACAGAGTCCTGCTGGTCTGAGTCCTACTTACCTCTGCCTCCAAATCTGTCAGCAGAAGGAAGAGCTCATAAAATGCTGTTATCTTCACTCACGTCCTCACAATTTAGTTGCCTTTATTCATTATTCTTAACTATATGGTTTAATATATCATAATAATAATAAAGTTTTAATTTTCATCTTTGTATGTAGGTACAGATTGTTCACTGCATATAGGCATCTGGCTAAGGGGACTGGAGAGGGTCTAAAATGGAGCCTGCACTAATGTGAGACAAATGGTGACCTCTGGAGCTGTGATAGCCCAAAGGGGCCACTTTTTTCTTTTCTTTTTTTTTTTAAGTTTTTTTTAGGTGATTGGTTGACCTCACAGATTGCAAGGACGTTGTCAATTTACAATCCCTTATTTTTTAATATTTTATGCCGATAGCACCAGGTCTTCCTAGGTGGTCTCCCATCCAAGTACCAACCAGGCCCAATCCTGCTTAGCTTCCCAGATCAGACGGGAACAGGCTTGTTCAGGTAGCATGGCCGTAGACTCCACTTTTTTCTAATCTACCCTAAGGGCCAGGTGGATTAACACAGTCCTAGAGTTCCTTAGTGCAGGTGTTTGTGTCCTGCACAGTGGACTTTGTCATCACCCTCAGGCCTGACCTTCACTGGGCTAATGGGGTCACAGATTCTGGCTTTCCCACTGCTCTGGATGTGGAAGGTGACAATGGCACATTTCCCATGCTTTTGAGCAAGGGAGCTTTTTCAAAGCAGAGATGCAGGAGGATGAGCCTTCTGGCCCTTTAGATTAGAGAGGGCAGCTAGACGGACACAGTGCCAGGGATCAGATTGATTTTTATCTTGTTGCTGTGTAAATAGATTTTAGTAATTAATTGAAGAGGTTTCAGGGTCAGAATGGGAAATAGATTTCTATTAATGTTAAGGTGTTACTTATGTGTAACCTTGTTGACTCCACTCAATTTTTTTCCTTTAACATCCTGTTTTTGTCATGTTTCCAATAGAGTTGCCATTTTAACTTACTTTTAATTCATCAGATTAATATTTGATGGGCTTTAGCAATGATATCTTTTGTTTCCTTTCTAACAGTATG
>NW_011888820.1:6772241-6772563 GCF_000151845.1 Pteropus vampyrus
GGCAGAAAGGAAAGGGAAGGAAGAAAGAAAAAGAAAGAAGAAAGAAGTTGGTAGTTAAAATTTATTTTTTGCAATGAGGACCCCCATCTCCTTCTCTAAATGTAATCTCAAGATTTCAGGGAGGCTGCTGTGCCTGGGAGGATCCATGCAAGCTGCTTGATGCTTGGCTTCTGTGCTTGGGAAAACCAGGTCTTTCATAGAAGAGGTTCTTCTCTTCATCTGTTAGAAGCAGGAAAAAATACTCATCACTATGTTTTTGCCTTAAGTAAAGATAGCTTGGCTCAGTATGAAAAAAAAATCAAAGGATATTCCAGAAAGCATC
>NW_011888820.1:6772613-6776440 GCF_000151845.1 Pteropus vampyrus
TTTTCCTTTAACATCCTGTTTTTGTCATGTTTCCAATAGAGTTGCCATTTTAACTTACTTTTAATTCATCAGATTAATATTTGATGGGCTTTAGCAATGATATCTTTTGTTTCCTTTCTAACAGTATGTTTTTGGTGACTACAATCTAATTTTGTCTGGGAAAAAAATAAGCAAACCAGAGTTGGTTGGATTAGATTCTATGTGTTTTGAAGGCTGTGGGTTCCTTTTGCAGTTCCTTCTGCTTCTACTCTTATTAAGATTAGCCAGCCACATGCTGTAGGGAGTTTTTGAATTTAGCAAACACATATTCTTGGGGAGAACTGAATGTACACTTATTTTATAAGTGCAAGATTTAAACATCTTCTAGGAAATGAAAAGCCAAATCCTTCAGTGTATACAACCAGATCGTTCAGGACTGAACTATCCCAGGGGAGTTTTGGGAAGCTTCCAACCATAGCTCATGCATATCCATCCCATGGACATTTGTAAATATTATGAAGATATCCTTTTACGAGCTTATAAAACAAACATTCAAAAAAACTTTTGGTGCAGATTAGTCAGTAAAATGGGTTTCACCACAACAGTTAATTTTACTACTTCAACTAATGGGTATTGGCTAAACAATGTTGCAAAGAAAGAAAAGAATCTTGTAAAGATGCACAACCCTAAACTGTACGCCTTGGGCAGCGTCCAAATAGTTGCCCCAAATGGCTCAGTCCCCAAATTGTCCCACCCACCCAGGGTCCAGGAGGCCTTCACAGAATTCTCAGGGGCCAGGAGAGACTGAGCCTGCCACGTCTTCCCAACTTCTAAACCCCACTCCTGAGATGTGGTGTTTGAAGGTCGATTCAGACTATTACCATCCAGAGAAGGCTGAGAAGATCTGGCATTGAGAGATCCACATTCCATACCAGGCTTTGACTTACAGTCTGATTGGCTGAAATCTCACTGGAAGACTCCATCCCCCAAGCTTGAGGAAGATCATGGGCTTGCGGGGTAGCTAACCTGGCTGTAGATTTAGAATTTCCAAGGTAAAGGAGCAAATAGGAAAACGAATATTGAGGATCATATTAAAGGTTTTGGCTTTCAGTTTGTACTGCGAGTCTGGAAGTCATGGAGAATAAGGAGCAAAAGCAAGACATCATTTTGCAGCAACTGCGAAGCATTTTATTTTAGTGAAAAGAAGAAAGAAAGAAAAGGAAGGAAGGAAGGAAGGAAGGAAGGAAGGGAGGCAGAAAGGAGGAAGGGAGGCAGAAAGGAAAGGGAAGGAAGAAAGAAAAAGAAAGAAGAAAGAAGTTGGTAGTTAAAATTTATTTTTTGCAATGAGGACCCCCATCTCCTTCTTTAAATGTAATCTCAAGATTTCAGGGAGGCTGCTGTGCCTGGGAGGATCCATGCAAGCTGCTTGATGCTTGGCTTCTGTGCTTGGGAAAACCAGGTCTTTCATAGAAGAGGTTCTTCTCTTCATCTGTTAGAAGCAGGAAAAAATACTCATCACTATGTTTTTGCCTTAAGTAAAGATAGCTTGGCTCAGTATGAAAAAAAAATCAAAGGATATTCCAGAAAGCATCTAATATTTTGACGAGATCTAGGCAAAATCATAGTAAATAAGAGCACATCAGTAAATATGCTTTGAGTACATCTCTGTGCAGTTTGGTTCATTTCAATAAGTATTTTGTGAGAGGCCATCGAGCAACAGAAAGAAAGCTTGCAGGTTTTCTGTGTAACAGAATTTGACATTGTTTTGCGTCTCTGTCAGTTTTAGATGGTAATTGTTAATCTCCCTGTATCTATAATCCAGTCAACTATCACAATGAGTAAAAAATGATCTCAAATCTAAAAGGAAATCAAGTCTAATTAAGATACCCACACTGGTAGAAAGTTGGGGACATTCTCTTTGCTGAAATATTTAGCTGACTTTCTACTTCACTGTTCCTCTGAGATTCCCTTCAAGACTGTGATGTCATCACAAATGAGGATGACCCTGTGTGCAAGAGCATTTCTTTGCTCCCGGCTCATTACCTACATCTCTCTTTCCTGCTTATTTAGCTCCACTGCATGAGGTGCAGGTTTAGAGGTACCCATGCCCAGTCGCTTGTCTGGGATTGCTGTTCAGGGTTAATTAAATGCCAACCCAGCTGAAATTCTGCTCTGACCTGCCAGAACCTGGGTATTTGCATTGTCTGTCCTTCTGATGAGTTTTAGTAAGCCATGAAAATAACTTGCAAAGAAAATTTTTCTAAAATTAAAGATGGTAAACATAAAACTGAGGTCTTTCCTTTATTTAAAGATTATTTTTATATCTAGCTCTCTTCACTTCTTCAGTAAATACCCACATAAATATTATTACTAGTAGCTAGTTCTGTGTGTGTTTTACTCACACTTAGTGAGCAGATGGCACTAAAGATGGTTTTTTAGTGATAATCTCAGGTGACTTATAGATCAAACTTAACAAATTTCCTGACTATTACAACAAATTATTCCATGAGTGTAAATATCTGTGAGACTTTTAGGCAAACACTTGAGAAAAATGTAACTCTCCTCTTAAAGCCTCTGTCCAATCTGGATATTTAAATATTACATATACACATATTCTTTTGCCTTCTTCTCTGTAGAACTAAACTTCCCACTTTTGAATTCTTTATATTCTAATTTACAAGATGGAAAGTGCAAAAGTGTGCACAGGTAAATTGTTATTCCTCATAATTGTTCAAGCTATTCCGCTCTTGTTGAAATTGATCCTAGAGCTTCAAAAAAAAAAAAAAAAAGAATATAATAATTTTAAAGTTTGTCAAGCAGTGAAAGGTAGTATATTTTGACACACTAATCTAGTAACTAATCAGTTTTCTAATAAACAATCAGCAATTCACTAACATGTCATCAGCACTTCAGGAGCTCTGGAGAGGGGATGAGCTGCCCATGGACGTTAATGAATACACCAAAAATCATTAGCTGATCAATACTTCTGAGTTATTTTCATTGAGCTGATAGGTCTGATACATTAAAGCTGACATTATACATTTGTCAAGATCACAGTGCAGTTTTTAACAGTGGAATGGGCTGCTAAAAATATTCCCTGAAAGACAATCAAAGAAACACAACTTCTTCACCCTGACACACTCAGCTGGCACAGGAGCCCTGAAAAATCCAAGCGTGATAGTCAAGCTCTTAGCCTCCCAGCATTCAAAAATATGCAAGAATCTCCAGAGTGGACGGGTGTTCTATTTTTATAGGTAACCATTCCGTGGCAAGGGACTTTGTATAATTTACTAAAAAGGAGAAAGGACTGCTCACTAGATAACAAGACACGTGGCACATGATAGGGCAGTTCAGACTTTCTTGTGACGGTGTTTGCCACAGTCCCAGTAGTGCAGAGACCTGGGACTAAAGGTTGTGGTATTTGAAAGAGGGACCATAGTCTGCAGCTCTCCTGCATACCTTTTCCTTCAGAAGTTCGAAGAGAGGAGTTAAGGGGATGGCTGAAATGGCTGCTGTGCCCCAAAGGGAGCTTTTCCAGTGCTCCAGGCAGCCCAGCTATGATGGCTCGCTGCCACAGTGTGTGTGTGTGTGTGTGTGTGTGTGTGTGTGTGTGTGTGTGTGTGTGTGTGTGTGTGTGATAGATTGAATAGCCATCAAGTTAATAAGCCATCAAGCTTGCGTGGGAAATGGGTCAGCTCCAGGCTTTCTAGATTACAGTCTTTTGTTTGTTTGTTCGTTTGTTTTTAAGTGAAGGAGAGGAGATAGTCTTGAAGTGTGAAACCAGTTTTCTCCTCATCAGATACAAGGGCCCTTAATTATGGCCCACAAGTACATTCTTTCACTGTACT
>NW_011888820.1:6776490-6830326 GCF_000151845.1 Pteropus vampyrus
AACTAAACTTCCCACTTTTGAATTCTTTATATTCTAATTTACAAGATGGAAAGTGCAAAAGTGTGCACAGGTAAATTGTTATTCCTCATAATTGTTCAAGCTATTCCGCTCTTGTTGAAATTGATCCTAGAGCTTCAAAAAAAAAAAAAAAGAATATAATAATTTTAAAGTTTGTCAAGCAGTGAAAGGTAGTATATTTTGACACACTAATCTAGTAACTAATCAGTTTTCTAATAAACAATCAGCAATTCACTAACATGTCATCAGCACTTCAGGAGCTCTGGAGAGGGGATGAGCTGCCCATGGACGTTAATGAATACACCAAAAATCATTAGCTGATCAATACTTCTGAGTTATTTTCATTGAGCTGATAGGTCTGATACATTAAAGCTGACATTATACATTTGTCAAGATCACAGTGCAGTTTTTAACAGTGGAATGGGCTGCTAAAAATATTCCCTGAAAGACAATCAAAGAAACACAACTTCTTCACCCTGACACACTCAGCTGGCACAGGAGCCCTGAAAAATCCAAGCGTGATAGTCAAGCTCTTAGCCTCCCAGCATTCAAAAATATGCAAGAATCTCCAGAGTGGACGGGTGTTCTATTTTTATAGGTAACCATTCCGTGGCAAGGGACTTTGTATAATTTACTAAAAAGGAGAAAGGACTGCTCACTAGATAACAAGACACGTGGCACATGATAGGGCAGTTCAGACTTTCTTGTGACGGTGTTTGCCACAGTCCCAGTAGTGCAGAGACCTGGGACTAAAGGTTGTGGTATTTGAAAGAGGGACCATAGTCTGCAGCTCTCCTGCATACCTTTTCCTTCAGAAGTTCGAAGAGAGGAGTTAAGGGGATGGCTGAAATGGCTGCTGTGCCCCAAAGGGAGCTTTTCCAGTGCTCCAGGCAGCCCAGCTATGATGGCTCGCTGCCACAGTGTGTGTGTGTGTGTGTGTGTGTGTGTGTGTGTGTGTGTGTGTGTGTGTGTGTGTGTGTGATAGATTGAATAGCCATCAAGTTAATAAGCCATCAAGCTTGCGTGGGAAATGGGTCAGCTCCAGGCTTTCTAGATTACAGTCTTTTGTTTGTTTGTTCGTTTGTTTTTAAGTGAAGGAGAGGAGATAGTCTTGAAGTGTGAAACCAGTTTTCTCCTCATCAGATACAAGGGCCCTTAATTATGGCCCACAAGTACATTCTTTCACTGTACTTTCTGGAGAGGTGAACTTCTTAAACCACACAAACATTGATTTATTTCAGGTTATTCTACCCCACCACAAACATTGTTTTAACCCTAAGTTTGGTTAGGCTGTGAAACGATAACTAACTTTTGCACAAAAGCATCCTTTCCCCTACATAGTCACTGCAAACTAATGTATTGCTTCCTTCAGTTTCCAAATTCAGAGATGATCGCTCCTTGGCTGCCGTGCTGAGGGGAGTAGAATTCCTGATTTTAAATTAGCAGCAGGTGAAATTCTATTTGTCATCAATTTCTTTTTGGGGTTACGGAGCAGAAAACTGCAGACAAGCTGCTGCTTTGATGGCTCACTCCTAAAAATCTCTTTTTGTTCTTTATCTATTTGAACTGACAGTGATCAGAGCTGTAGCAGGACAGGGCTCTCTGGAGAAATCACCTTCCCTCTGCCTATTGACAGATTCCTCTGTTCTGCATCAGACAGGCTTTGTCCCATCACAGGCATCCAGGCCTTAGAAGGAGCCACCAATTAAACCTCTTGAGCCGGGAAAATCTGAAGCCACTTTGGAGTGTCTGTTCTGATTAGGCAGGATGAGAGGAAGCCCATCACCCTGCAGGCCTCGCTCCCTGGTCTCAATTTTCTCTCTTGCCTCCACCAGGTGCGAGAGGTGTGAGAGGAGCTTCACGCAGGCCACCCAGCTGAGCCGACACCAGCGGATGCCCAATGAGTGCAAGCCAATAACCGAGAGCCCAGAATCAATCGAAGTGGATTAACTGATTGACTGCTTGGAATTAAACTGCAAGGAAAGTCATGATTAAATGTCACGGACACTTAAGCAAAACCAAAGATTTCCTCTGAGCAACTTTCAATCAGTCCCAGAAAACCAAAAGCAGTAATAAAATAAGTAAGATGTTAAGAAAATATTGATCCTGGCGTGGAAGTCAGACCAGGAAAGAGATTATTTATTTATGACTAGGGATGAGACATTTCAGTGGACAACTAACCTGGGATGGCCAACATTTCCAGTCCCACCACGTATTTGCTTTGTTTCTAAAAAGCTTTTTAAAACCGTTATTTAATACCAAAGGGAGGAATCGCGTGAGTTCTTCTGCCTACAGTTATGACTAAGAATGCACAGGGACTTGTTTCTCATCGCACCTTTTTTTAGTAGCATGATTCAAGGGGACCCATTGTACAGCCCTTCGTCCTGCCGTTTTGGGTTGGCCTGGCCTGGCGCGGGCCGGCGGGCTGGGGGGTGGTGCTGCCCCAGCGGCTCTGCAGAAGCAGACGGAAGAGCCTTCGCTCGGTCGCTGCCGTCTTCGGCCCCACGGGCGTTCCATTTCTGCATTTTCCACGCTCACTTCTCATGCACTTTTCACATGGCACCTTCCATCTAACAGCCCGGTGCTGATACAGAAGAGCCTGGAAGAGGAAGGAAATGGTTTACATTTCAAAATTCAAAAAAAAAAAACTGGGGGACTGACTTTGTCCTGTTAGGATTTCAGAAACATTGAAAGTGTACGGAGCTTCATAATGCAGTATATTGTTCCGAAGCAGCTAGTTGAGAAAATTTTGTTTTCAATAACATTTTAGCTAAATAAATAAATGAATGAATGAATGAATGAATGAATGATTAAATAAATAAATAAATAAACAAACGTTCTTCAGTATGAGGCTGAATATAAGGTATTAGGCTTCAAGCAATTTCTTTGTTGTGCCTGTGAAAGTGTTGAACATGTGAGCAAAAAATAGTGCCAAGCCCCATGGTCAAGGCCTTTTGGGGCAGTTTCATCTTCCTTCCTCATATAGGTGAAGGCTGGAAGGCCCTCCTGAGTATGAGAGGAGCATTTCTGAAAACAAAAACAAAAACAGACAAGGAGACATTGAGAGGGCCGTGCTTAGAATAGACTGCCCAGAAACAGCTAATTTTATCCATAGGAATTACCTTTTCATCTCCTGTGGCCCTTGATAATATTCTTCTCTCAACACTGATCTATTGAAAGAGAAAGGATTATGTACACAATTTCACTGTTCTTTGATCACTCGGAATGTGGGTGTAACTTCAGCGAGCCTTTGGTAATCAACGATGATGCTCAATAAATTTGGGTCGTGTTACATGAAATGATTCGACTTCAGGAAGAAACGATGGCTCTCGCACCACTGTCCATTAGCTCACAGCAGCATCTCAGAGATTGAGTTTACCTTGATGGCCAGTGTAGATAAAAGTAACCAGTTTTATTTGGAGTACTTAACAGCAACAATCTCTGTAGGTTTCTTGGTCACCTGATAATAGGACGTAGCCTTTTAAAGAATTCCTTGTCTTTTAGCCCTCCCGTTGTCTTTCCTCAACAAAAATATGAGACACATAACTGAACTGACCACTGAAAGGAAGAAGACTGAGTGGTTCAGTTGAATGGATCATCATGTATTTGGTTCTCAAAAAATCTTCCTTCCCTTTTAATTTTCCTTGCCCATCCCTTAGTGCCCAACTGCCACATTTAAAATGGAGTAAAACAGGGCTTTGCTAATCATGTTTGTAATTTATGTAGATAAGAGCATAAGCCCCAGAGGAACTTGGCTAATTTCGAACACCATTGTCCAATCTCAAGTCATTCACCTAGAATTTTCCCCCGGTTCTTATTGGCTTCTTGTCGTGGAAATAGCAGTCTGTGCTGCTATGAAACTGTTGGCTGATTGAAAGTATTCTCTCTGGTAGATAAGGATGTGTTCTGATTTTACAGTTCGTTGCCCTAAGTGATGGAGACATTTGCCAACAATGTGTGGCAATGGGAATGGTGGAAAGCGTACGTAGCCATATTAAGCTGAAACCTGCAAGACAGTGACAGATCAGCTACACAGATGAGCAGGCTGTTCCATTTATTAAGGTTGAAACATTTGGTTGTACTTTTTGAAAATAATAGGGGACTATATGTTTCTAATATATTTTTTTCTGTGAAACAAATTCAGTTCAGCGATTTGCCTCATTTCACAGTTGAACACAATGCACCCCACTCCGTTTTCATCAGCTCCTCTCCATGCAAGAATGGGAAACCTCTCCACTCTTGATGTCTGTCCGGCATGGGAAGAGTTCCCATAACAATGGTCATGGTCTCTGCCCCTCTAATGGCTTTGCCAGCTGATCCTAACTCTCACTTACTGTGGCAGTCACCTCTTTACCTAAAGATTCTTCTAGTCTTCTGGTCCACTTAAGTTTGTGTCTCTCCTCCTTTTAGTAAGGGAGATTTTTGGCATGCATTTTCCACCAAATTTGGTTAGAAAATATTTTCTACTGAACAGATAGAAAATCAAGGACATTCACGATTTTCACTTTGCTGAGTCATTGCCAGCTTCTAGCAGATTGGTGTAGGCCCTCTGTCCCTAACACAGGCCTACATCTACAAATTGACTTGGAGTCTTGAAGCAGGTACTGAGATCATTTGGGAAGGGGTTTTTTCCTTAGAACTTCCCAACAATTTCTTCAGTTTTTCTATTTAAAATGGACACATATTCCCTTAGGACGCTGTAATGGGTGGTTGAAACTGTAGTCATAAAGATTTGCCAGTTTCCTTATTAGCAACTTCCTAATGAATCATGGTGTAAAGAGAACAAAAGCTCTGATTCAGTGAGGAAAGGGGAAGAGAGCAAAGAGGAGAATGGGAAACTATCAGAGCTGAGCTGTGTTTGGCTCTCGAAGCAATCTCTCTTTACCCTTTTCTATCAATAGGGACAGATTTTTCTTCCTTCAGAATAAGGTGCACCATCCTGCCACATGCCCAATGGTCTAGCCGCGAATCTAAACCAAACGGTAATACCATGTAAAAGTTGAGGTACAGAGGATGAGGAGTGGGGCTTCAGACATCACATTTCTAGAAAAAAATCTCAGTAACCTTAGGCAAATATGGAAATTTTCCCAGGAAATGCATAAGATTTTTAAAAATAAGCTTTTTATCGTAGTTGTCTTTATCATTAAAAGTGACTTTTTTTTTTTCAGGGGACCTATGCTTTTATGGAGTTATTGCGTGGGTAATTAAAGCTGTAAAACTAAATCTTGTGTAATTTATATAATTTGGTTCAATTAGTAAATATTTATTGAATGTCTTTTCAAGTGTAGCCTTTTGGGGAAAACTGTTTTTCATAACAGAAAAAGATTATAATACCATTTCTGTCCTTACAAGGCTGATAGTTTATTGGATTATATCTTGGAAAAACATCTTTCTCTTCCAGACATGCAAAGATTTACAAACATGTACCAGCTTATCAATTTTTTTAATCAGTTGATTGGCTCATTGTTTTATTCATTTACCTGACCAACATTTACTGAACGCTTGTATACGATCCTATTTCAGGTGTTCACCATTAAGCAGCATTATTTATGTGACTATTGGTGAGAAAGTAATATTCTCATAAGCGGTGAGCCGGTGTTTTAGTTCTTCAAACACTATCTCAGTAAAGTTACAGGGATAAGTGTCAATTGGAAGAATCAGAGGGCTGTAAACTCATCTGAGGACCAGAAAGCAGCATATTTTAAAACAAATTAAGATGCGTAACTTGATCGTTTTGATTGACCCACTAGGCTGTTGGTTCTTAGCAACAATACCAAGATACCAAGATTAGGGACTGGGGTCATAGGGGTTTTTCTGACCCTATCCCAGTGATAAGGCAACAAATGGGGGCAGAGCTGGAGTTGCTCAGAGAAGGAACTCTGCAGACCCTGCATGGATCTGAGGGGCCACCTTAGTGGTAAGCCTTGGCAATGCAGCCCCCGTCCCCAGTGTGTGGCTGTGGAGCTCTCCAGAGGTGGGAACTCCTAGATTGCATTCAGGTGCTTCAGAGAGCTGTCAGAATGGGTATTCACCACTAGTTTAAAAATAGACGTTTTTGGTTAAGTTTGTTTTTGAACCCTACCCTCAAGCTCTTTGTGCACTAAAACGGAAGGTTCTTCCTCTTCAGTGGCATCACCCTCCAAAGCCCCAGGTCTCTGGCACATCATTGCAAAACTCATTGCTGGTTATTGGTTTTAAGTGTTGTTTATGTAAAAAACTAATATTGAATTGCTTTTCGTAATAGAAGTAACATTACTGTATTTGTTTTGGATGAATTTAAAAAATGAAATGCGTGTACCTGTTGAGTTGTTTAAAATGAGGAACATAGCATATCTCACAAAGTAGGGCATTTCCAGAACAGCATGGGGTCAGTAAGTAATTCTGAACAGACCCCAGCAGCCTTGTGTTTAGAAGCAAATCTGTCGTTCTCATATTAAGGTTGCATATGCCTGCAGACACCGGGCCAAGAACAGCAAATCACTAAATAAGCACATTTTTTAAAAAGTTAGTTTTTATTTTCCTTCCTTGATGTGAATTTAATTTTATTTCACTTAGCCTTTACCAATTCCTGACACCCACTCCTGAAAGATACTAAGAAATATGCTTCTTTGAGTGATAACAGTAGGTTCCAGGAATGTCATTCATTTGTCAGGATCCTTTCAAGACGAAGAGGTTTGGAGACATTTTACGAAGTGACTAGGTGTTTGGGTACATATCCACCCAAGAGTTTGAGGTTTTCTCATCACTAGCACTTATTTGAACTACCACAAAACAACAAATGGAGTCCCAGGAATAGCTACATATTTCAGGCCGCCTCAAGATTAAATTCTACAAACCCAGTGATCGGCTGTCAGGTACAACTGGGGAAAGAGAGCCAAACGGGAAAGAATATTGCTTTATCTGTGGAATGCTCACCACAGATGTTTAGCCTGTAACCCATGGTTGTGTTCAACTTTTAAAATATTTATTTAATTTCTCCTTTTAAGTCATGAATGTCAGATATTTCATCAGATCAATATGAAAAATGATAAAAAGTCAGAAAACAAAGACAAAATTATTGAATTGTCTTTCCTATATATCAAGGTGCTACCATTGTATTTAGAATTGTAAAAAGAATCTGTTGAGTAAATTTTAGTGGAAAAATAAAGTCTGAGCTTAGTCTCTCAGATGTAGATGGGGATGACAATAAATGATAGCAACTTATATTGTTCAATGACTGTCAGGCACTGTTCTAACTGCTTAAAATGGATTATTTAATTTAATCCTCAGGTACTTCTTAACAAAGATACTATCATTATTTCTTTCTCATATATATTTAATCTTATCTTTGTCGCTTCTTTACTTTTTTCCCTCTCCAAAACCACATTACCATAATTTTTTAAAAAGGAAAATATTTCCTTGTTTAAAGTTTCTTTTTTAGAACAAGAGCTTTTTAAAATAAACACAAGTATAATTTATTTATAAGATGTGTTTGTGGAAACAATGCTAAATACTGTTCAAATATACGTCGTTGTAGTTGTTGATTTTGATATCTCTAATCTGTGCTGCTGAACAGCAGAATTTGGAATACCCCATTTCTGGCAGGTAATGTTTTTGTTTTTCTATATATGTAACTAAAATTCCACATTAAAAGAAAAAAAATCCTCTCAAGTGTATGATATGCATAAAGACAAATAGCAACAGGCAGAAAGGCAAGCGATGTTGAGCAGATGAACCAGGATTGAATACTACTGACAAGTGAAAACACATCCTGAACAGGGCTAAGTGAAATCTAGTTTGGATTTGTTCTGACTAAATGCTAAGTGAGTTACTTTTCAGGTATCAATGGAGTAATTATGCAGTTGTGTCCATTAAGAATATGAGCTTATGTGGTTAGCTTGTTGGTTTAAAGCTGCGAGGCAAAAGACTGGAGTCATCGTTTGGGTTTGTTAAAAGGCACAAATAATGTAGTTACATGCCTGAGGTACTCAAGGAATGAGTTCAGGGTCTAAGGCATAATCTAGATGAGACTATTTGTAAGATGGGTTCAAAGTAAGTTTACGAAACTTCTTTAGGACCTAACTTTATTACAAGGCAATTCTTTACCATGGTAGCTACAATGAGGCTACAATGTATGCTACTTTTTTTCCAAATTCAGATTCTAGCAGGCGCATTTGTTTATCAAAATGATGAACATAGTTTCCCTGTCAGTCAAACATGGTAGGCTCCAGTTGGTATTTCCTGTTTCCTGCCTTGCAAAGCAGCCCTGCTGCTGCCTTTCCCCCACAAAGCTTGGTACATCAGTCCCGACTGAAAACAATCTTTAAATATAAACTTCAACAAGTTGGAGATATGTTTCTACAGCAGAACTCTTTCGAGTTAAAAAAAAAAAAAATCCTGTCACAGCAGGTGATCACCACATGTCCGGGAGAGCAGCCATTTTAGACCAAATGTCCACCAACTCACAGTCCCTGTTGGTCCCCTTTCGAGCATTATCTAATGCTAGAAAACAACACTTGTAGACCTACTTTCTCCGAACAGTCTAGTACACATACTCGTGTTCCTCCCAACATGTAAAGAATGAAATAGCAAAAATAGAGGCAAGATTCTTTTTCCGAGAAGTTATAAGTACTCTATGAAAGAAGCTTCACCCTGCTCCAAATGCAAAGGCCAACGTGGTGACTCAGACCCTAAGGCAAACTTGGGTTCAGATAAGCAAAATTATTTTGGAAACCCGATGTCCCCAAGTTAATTCATTTTGTTATATTAAAGGAAAGGCATCAAGCTTTGTAGTATGATAATAAAAGTGTGATATTTAGATGCTATCAAGGCATTGTGTGAATTTCCTTAATATGCCAGTTTTAAATTTACTGTAAACGTTCTCCATTGGAATAGAAATATATCTCTCTCCAACTTCCTGCCAAATGGAATGATTAGGGTTAGTGCTCAGTTTCAGTTCTGTTTTTCGGAAGTTTGGAAAGTTTAAATAAGTCAGTCAAGAGAATGAGGAGAAGCTCACTGTGGGTGGTGAGGAGCATTAGCTATAAGGGCCACTGATATGACAAGAATGACTATCCTGCAATTAGAATGGTAAACAATTTGCTTATGTTTTTTAGGTTTATTAAACTCAATCTTAAAAAAAAAAAAACTACAAAGGACCAATGAGATCATGCATGCAGCTGTACTCATGATAGAATCTACCAGGATTACATTGTTTAAATGAAAAACAGGCACACATTTAGAGATAATGACCAAGAAATGTAAATATATTTGATTAATAAAACATTCCTTTGCTTACTTGATCTGCTGTATCTGTTTTTCCATATTGATTGTTTTTCCAACTGTTCGATTCTAGCATGCAGCTTAGATAGTAGGCAGTCAACGAACTCTTCTTGGGAAAGTATAAGTTAGAAAATAGAATGTTTATAGCACTGACTAGCAGAATGATTGTTAAAATTCAGCCCTGTGATTTATTGAAGTATGTTTGAGATTGTTTTTTTTCTCACTCCTGTGTTTGCATGCCATTTGCTCAGCTGAGTCAGGTTCATTATCAAGGAAACATTATCTGTGGTAGGGTGGACTTGATCTTGATCTCTAGCCTCCACAAGATTTGGAAAAGAGCAAAAAGTTCTAGCTCTAAGGGTAGCCTGGGTCTGTGACTCTTCTGAATGTCCAAGGACAAGGGGCTTTCAATCAGAAAGCCGAAGTCAGCTGTTTGATTTATCTCTTGTTCTGTTAGAAAATAAAATTCCACTTGACTCTGAGAAAAAGTACATGAGCTTCAAGGAACAGCAGGGAGGAGGCTGGAGTGGCTTGAGAGAGGGGGAGATTACAGGAGATAAGGTCAGAGAGGTCAAGTGAGGGGATCATGAGAACCTTGAAGGCCATTGTGAGAACTTGGCTGTTTCCTCTGAGTGAGGTGGGGAAAACTGACTTTGAGCAGAGGTGGGATGTGATCTGATTGAAAAAGATCATTCTGGCCGCTTTGTTGGGGACTATGGGCTGAAGATGGGAGCTAGGATGCTTTCTCAATACAGGTGAGAGATGATGGCATCTTCTGCAAGGCGGATAGTGGTAATGGTGGCAGGAAGTGGTTAAATCTGGGTGTATTTTGAAGATTGACAGGATTTGCTGATGGATCGGCTATGGGATGTTAGATAGAGGAGTTAAGGATGACTCCAATGTTTTTTGGCCTAAGCAACTGGAAGATGGACTTTTTTCTATTTGAGGGTTTATTCTCCATTTTTAGGTTGCTCATCCTTTCCATAAGCATCAGGATAATTCCAGTATAATAAATATGAAAGCAATCATATGCGATGGGCCGCTATCTGACAAGGATGCTGACTCCCCTAACCTGAAAATGAGGAGTCGAATTTTATCCTGCACCACATGGGTACTTCATTGCCCAGAAATGACATGCAAATGTTTCTTGAGAAAAAGGTTACATCAGAAGTGAGGATCTCCTTTTGAAATAGTAGAACTCTGCAGCCACGGGACACCTGCGTCTCATTCTGGAGAACCTTTAAGGAAAGGATGCTCTGGGAATACACATGGCACCATTTGCCTGTGTTGCTTATTTCTCCGGTAGGACTGTAGGCTCAGTTTACTGCCTCCTGGGGGCGGGGGAGGGCAGGGCCTGATAGGCAGGTGGTTCTGGTTTTCAGCCCCCTAGTTGAGACAGTTCTAAGCAGCTCTAATACAACTTCTAGTCCTCAGACAACTTGTGTTTGTCATTTATCCATTCATTCATATATCTACTTAACAAATATTTTTAAAAGTCTATGTGCTAAAATGCTTAAGTACAAAAATGGATGGAGCATGATGGGTAATAAAATTTGGGAGAGAGAGAAAGACATGTAATCAAGTAAAATATAGAGATGGTAGGAGGAGGCTATCCAGGAACCACTGATGACAGAATTGAAGTTTTAGCTGGTTCTCCCTGGAAGAGGAGTTCAGGCAAGTCCAAGGAATTGCTTTTTGAGAAGAGACAAAATGGACAGAGACAAGCATTTGAATTCCCTACTAAATACAAGCTACCACAAAGGATTACTGATATGGGCTCATTTGCCCTTTCCTGGGACATTTGTGTCATATTTGAATCAAAGTTTTTTCTTTTATTGAATTTTTATCATTGCTGTCATCTCCTGTAAGGGTAATAGTTTTGCATGTGGAAACTAAAGAACTTGACAATGGTCAACAACAAACTGATGGTTCATAGCATCGAGCCAACCTGTGAATATTCTTACCTTTTAGGGACGATGGACTCCTTTGAGAATGTGACTGCTCTACAGAAAAATTCACAAACATACCAAACTTCCCATTGATTTTTAGGGAAGAGGGCCTAGATCCCAAGAACCCCTGACTCTAAGATCTTGCATTTGGAATGGCACCTTTCAGTCATCAGTTAGATCTTCAAAAGACTGGGTGGAAATGAAAGCAAAAGACTCCTAGTAGATAATAAAGACATATGTATTTCTTCATTTTCTCCATGAAGATTCTAAGTAATGAAGAAGAACAAGCAGAGCTGGTTGGTTCACTCTTCTATCAAGAGTGACAAGGACCTTGGGTGCCTGCTTCTAAGACCAGGAGCATCTCTTCCTGTTTATAACTCGGCATGAGGCCCATAGAGACCCGGAAAGAAAGCCAGGCCAGATCAACAAGTCAGAGAGGTCATTTTGTTATCATTTAAAAGATTAACACAGCCAAGCATAGAGTTTCCTCACTTGTTATTCCAGGTTATTCCCTTTTCCCATCCCCAAATTAAAACCAAATCTGTGTATATAGAAGTTATGCACAACATGCATACAGATGTAAGCGAATCCTAATTATTTAGAATCCCAGTCACAACCAAAATCAATTATTTAGTATCTATTAGAGCAGTTAAAATGGAACTTTTAGTCACAACTCATCATATAATAAAGTGGGGAATGCTCTTATAAGGCCTTTCCTTCAATTTTCTCTGCCTCCAGGTAGCCAGTACATACACACACACGCACACGCACATGCATAAGCACACACATTTTATAAGAGAGAACAATCTATTTTATCTTTAACATCCTTAATAAAAGAATTTCAAGTTTCTATTTGCGTTCTTTTCTGAGGTTTTACCATCCTCTTTCCCATTTGTAGTGTGTTGAATGGTAGCCCCACTACGCTCCCCAAAAAAGCTAGGTCCACCCAAAACCCATGAATGTGACCTTATTTTGGAAAAGAGTCTTTGCAGATATAATTAAGGATCGTGGATTATTTAGTTAACTCCTAAATCCAGTGATGTGTCCTTATACGAGACAGAAAAGAAGAAGACATACACGAGACGGCCATGTGAAGACAGAGGCAGAGATTGAGTGCTGCAGCCACAAGCCAAGGAATGCCCAGACCACCAGAAACTAAAAGAGGCAAAGAAAGATACTCCACTAGAGCCATTGGAAGGAGTATGGCCCTGCTAACATCTTGATTTCAAACCCCTGGATCCTCCAGATCTGTGAGATAATAGATTTCTATTCTCTTAAGCCACTAAGTTTGTTGTAATTCATTATGGCAACTGTCAGAAACTAACACACCATGTAGCTCATGACCCAACAGCTTGCCAACAGTGAATGGGCAAAGAAGTTTACTTTGGGGAAATTCTCTCCATCAAGATCATTTCAGTTGCTCTTACTCTCATTTGTCAACAAGGCTTGCCATGTTGCTTTTGTAATGTGGAATGATACCTGTTCTTGAATCAGTTAAATGCCTGGATCTATACAGAATCTGTATCCTGCTGACTCTCAGGGTTGGCAAGCTCCTTTTCAGACATTTGCTAACTATTACTTGTTTTTCAAACTTTTATTGTCTGCAGACAATATAATGGCAAAGAGCATACGCGTAGCCTGCCAATTTTAGGTATATTTTTAAAAAGTTATCATAGTTTTAAATAATGAATAGAACATTTTAAAATTTATCATAACTTTTTTTAATGTAAACTATAAGAATGATAGCATCTGTAATCTTTCTCCAAATTATTTTCCTGAAAGGTAATCTCATCATCTGGCTCTATGACGAATAGCTTGAGCCATACGTCTGTTTCCACATCTCATCAATTTCTTTTCTTTATTTCTTTTAATTTAGAATCACTTAATTGCCAATTATAAGTTATTGGCAATGGTGGCAGGTGTTTGATGGCTTTGTCAGAGAGTCGTCGACATGCAGGCTAGACGCAAACCCAGTAATTATGATTTTTTCACTGAAAATTTCTTTTGGCAGTGTCAAAAGAAACTTTAAGAACATACACTGTTTCAAAGTTGGAAAATTTGAAATTTCAACTTGTGAGTTAAAGGCAGATGGTTTCCTAACCCACTCTAGTTGTCTATGGCTGTAAAAATGCTTTTTCCTTTTTATGTTTGTAGTGTTTGTTTATGGTTTTAAAATGTGCCCAATATTACATCATTAATTTTTTTTCTCCAACAAATGACAAAAATGATCAAGTATCAGAAAAACTGTTGGCAGTTAGAAATATTCATTCCAGTTTTTTCTTATTTAGAAATTATGGTTTTAACTTAAAATTCGTGATATCGTAGGACTTATTGTAGAATCAGAGTGTTTTCAAACTGCAGAGCACATTTTGAGCAGTTTGTAAAAATACGGCCCACCAATTTTAGGTACGTTTAAAAAATGCATCCCTCAGAGAATAAATATTCGGGGGAAACGTTTTGAATGATCGAAATGGTCTTTTACTTTGCCTCTCTTTGTTTTCATTCCCTTTGCCATGTGAGCTTGTCATTTTGGCCACTCAAGACGTGGAGTGGAGTCTATTTCTCCACACCTCATGTATGGTTTGGCTTTTAACTTGTTGGTCAATAGAGTGTGGCAAGTGACTGTGTGCCAGTTCTGAGCCTAACCCTCAGGAGGTTTTGTGTGTTTCTGCTTGCCCTCTTGTACCTCTTTTATTGCCGCGAGAACACACCTTGGGTAGCCTCCTGGAGGATGAGAGACACTTGGAGCTCAGCCAAGTTGCCCCGGTAGCTTTAGCTGATAGCCAGCCAACCCCTACACCTGTGTGTGAGCCCAGCCAAATTCAACAGTGCTGCCAAGTTAATTCCCAGATGATTCCAGCTACACGAGCAATACATGTATTATTGCATGCCACAAAAATTTTGTGATTCTTTGCTACACGGAATAACCGCGTCAATGAATTGTGGAGAGTTGGAGAGCTTGTATTCACCGATCTTTCATATAGCACATCAAAAATACATTCAGTGACTATGAGTTGCTTATATTTACGATTTTCATTATTTCCTTCGACATTTAATTAAGATTTGGAGGCATATTTTTGGCCACTCGCTGTTCTTGGTGAATAAAGCTGAGTATAGATTGACACTTATTTAATAATTGACTATTACTTTACTCTTTTATTCTTGGTATACACGTAGTTTAGCACCCCATCAACACTCAAATTCACTCACTTTTTCTATTTATGTCATAGCTCATCGAATAATTATTAACTTAACCAAAAAATCTGTTCTTCTGTAGTATTAGCTTTCAGTGTTAGAGTAAAAGTCATCACACGTTTCTCTCTCATGTATATACGTATATGTAATACATTTACATCAGCTTTATCCAACTGCAGGGTGAAATATCTGTTGGCACACATTTCATTTACTTATGTGACAAACATTTATAAAGTAGGTACCCTGTGCCAGACACCGTCTGAAGTGCTTTACATTATTGACTTAGTTAATCCTGTTAGCAGCCCTGAAGTGGTTCTATTACTATCTCAGTTTTATCCAGGAGGAAACCGAGGCCCAGAAAGGGTCAGTACCTTGCCCAAGGTCACAGTGCCAGCAAATGGCAGAATTAGGATGTGATTTAGGCATTCTGGCTCTGGAGTCCGTGTTCTTCATGACTGCACATGGTAGTAATTGCTCCTCTACACTTTGTGTATTGTTATTATGTGACACCCACCAATGCCATTTGAAAAGGGAGCTTCTACAATAGCTTGTTCTACTTTCTTGCCAAACAGGATATCAATCAACAAATATATAGCTGGCTTTACAAGCTTATTGGCAATAGTGTGACTTGTTTTGCTGTAGAGAGTGCCACTTTAAATGATGTGTCTGTACTTTTGGTCTCTCCTGTGCCTCAGCAGCAGAGTTGTAAATTTCTTATTGGGAAGTATTATTTTGCAGTTGTTCTGGAAAAACTGTTTGTTTTTCGGGAAGGTTGTTGTGCTGTATTTAAAAATAAGGGGAAGGCTTGAGTTGCTTCTTAATCCTACATGACTAAGTAATGTACTAGGGGTAAATGGATAGATGATCTTATAAAATCTAATTAACAGATATCATATACTCAGTTTCACTCATCCCAGCCCATATAGATATATATTTTATATTTGCACTTGAGTTCTGGTGATTATTTACACTTACATCATCCCAAATTGTATATTTTTATTATTTTTTTTGTACTTCAGTGAACCTCTTGGGAGTGTGTGTGTGTGTGTGTGTGTGTGTGTGTGTGAACTGGGCATAAAATGATGCATTATTGAGAGGCAGCAGAGGGTTGAAATTCATGGACTCAAGCCAAATTACCTGGTGTCAAATTTCAAATCCGACACTTAAGAATTATGTGATCATGAGTTACATACTTAATCTCTCTGTGACTCAGTTTTCTCATGTATACAATGGGTATAGTAATAATAATATCTACCTCCTGGGATCAATTTGAAGATTAAATGTATTCACTTGAAACAACATCTGGCACATAAGAAGTGCTTTGTAAATATTTGCCATCTAACAAATAAAAATGTACATGTAAGGAAGATGAAAAATATAAATTCAACTCTCGTAAATATTAACATGCAAATATAAAGAACTGTACCCTGTTAACTGAAGGTTAGCTATGACAAACTGACATGTAATTTTAATAATGCTTGTGTAACCTTTAAGAGTATAATGGTTATTGAGAACACAATTGGGTTTTTGTGAAAACCGTAATCGACCTTACATTGCAAATTTGTGACATGTATATAAAGAAAGTTGTCTCTTCGTCTTTTTTACTGAAATCACCAAACTACCAAGGGATCACATTCAGGCTACTGTTTCTCCATAACAAATTCCCCCAACACTTAGTGGCTTAAAATGACCTTTTTATTTGGCTCACACTTTTGTGGGTAAGGAATTCGGGAATGGCTCAGCTAGGCAGTTCTTGTTTGGTATCATCAAGGATTTGCAGCACTAGGATGGGGCAGGATCATCTGGGCTGCACGTCCAAGGTGGCTCTCTGGTGTGGCAGACAGTTGATGCCGGCTGTCAGCTGGGAGCTAAGGTAGGGCTGTTGACCAGAATGCCCGAACATGGCCTCTCTAGCATGGCAGTCTTAGGGGAGTTTAACGTGTTACGTGGTGGCTGGCTTTCCCCAGCGTGAGCAGCCTTGGAAGTTACTTAGCATCACTTCCACCATATTTTATAGGTTGAAGTTGTTACAAACCTGCCCAGATTCAAGGGAGGAGACATTGACACTCCCCTACACACTTCTCAATGGAAGACATGTCAAAGAATTTCAGAGCCATGTTTTCAAATGGCCACAGACCACTTAATAGAATTCCAGTACTGCTGAAGAGCTGCAGAAACATTCCTCTGTGATGTGTATATCTAGATCATTCGATTCCAGGTTCTTTATTTTTTTCTAAAGGTTTAATGTTTTAACCTTTGAGCCATTCACAGAGATTTATTCTGGGCCTTTCATAATAGCAATAGCCCAGAGCCAGAACAAAGAGAACGTGGAAATCAGCTAAAACTTTGAAAGTGTGATGAGAGCCCAGTGAAGTTTCTTCGAAGTCACGGACAGCAATGCTCATATCTCTCAGGGCTTAGAGATCTCACCGGTCCTGCAACTACAGGGAATTTAAACAGCTCCCTCTCTCTAGATTGCCTCAGATTGACTCAGCAGTGTCTAAACATCACCTTACCTTAGGCTTGGGAAATGAATCTCTGTTTCTTGGCCCTGCTGTTTCTCCAAGTGACTTTTGTACATGACTCTGGCGAAACCTTCCTTTTTCGCTCTATGTTCTGTTTTGTGTCCCCCTCACAGACCGTGGGTGCTGCCTATGTGAAGTTTCCCTGGCTCTGAGTATGAAAGTGCCTCTTGGCTGGGCACTCCTTTTAGGAGCAGGAAAAGACCTAATCCATTGAGTGCCAAATATGAGGGCCCCACCCACATAAAACAAGCTAGAAAGTAACTTCTTTAAGAGAATTTATTCTTAGATGAGCCAGTATGGAAATAAGCCAAAATCCACAGCTGGATGAATTCCGCTTTCAGGTTTAGAACTAGTTTGCTTTCTAAAAGTTGACATTGTTCATGGGATAAATATATTAGGTATCTCCCATTGCTCTGGGCCAAATAAAAGGCCACAAGTCCCTTGAATGAGGCAAATAAACTGGATTCGGTGTAGAGGTTCCTTGAGTCTCGCCAGTTGAAGTGTGAAGAATCATGAACGGGTTTGGTTCACTTTCTTTTAAAAGACCATTTCCCACAGTTAAGAGCATCCCTCCAGCACCCTGGTCTTCCTCCCACTTTGTAGTTTTTTTTGCCATTTAGAATGGCTTTGCTGGACTGAGTGGTTTTCACTTGCACCCTGGGCACTAGCTTGGTGGGGTGCATTACTCTTCCATAATCTGTGTCTTTGTGAGCATGAGCCAAGCAACCAAGAGGCAAGGCTGGGATCCTGGACTCCGGCCCTCCCTCTCCTTTTGGCAGGAGAAGCCTTAAGGAATTAGAGTTCATCCCAGCTCATATTTCTGGTACCCAGAGTTCTGCAACTTTCACTCAGCAGCATTTCCTTACAGCTCTTTTCCATTGGGCTAAGTATTGAAAGTGCTCAAACTCCACAGGCATGAGCTTTGGATGTGGATTTGAGTCTTGCTCGCTTTGAGGGCTTCTGGCCAATCGCAGAGACTCCTTCATTAAAAACAAAAGCGATAAGAAGAGGCTAAGGTGTTCTTCAAAGTAATCTTTCAAAAAGTGCTGATGACTCTGACCAGATGGAGACCATTTCCTTGAAAAAGACAGGAGTATCTAAAGGAGCAGGGAGTGAAGCTCATGCAAACCAGTGTCTCCAGCCTCACTCCAAACACCATTAAGCTGCATCCTGCCTTCTCTCCTCACCCATCTACTTGGACTGACACTGCCCTTCAGCCTTTCAAAAAACCTGGCTTAAACCTGGGATAACTTCAGACTTCAAACCTGAGTGGGATCCTCGGATTCTTTTCATTACAAAAATGCTTTTAGTTCGGAGTAAATCTTTAATTTAATTTAATTTTTTTAACTTGTGGTAAAATATATATAACATAATATTTACTACTTTAATCAATTTTAAGTGTGCAGTTAAGGAGCGTTAAGTGCATTCACATTGTTGCACCACCATCACCACCTTCCATCTCTAGAACTTTTTTTATCTGCTCAAACTGAAACTCTGTACCCTTAAAACAACAGCTCCCCATTCCCTTCTCCCCTCAACCCCCGGTAATGACCGTTCTACTTTCTGTCTCTATGATTTCATCTGCTCTAAATACTCAAATGAGTGGAATCATGCAGTATGAATACTTTTGAGTCTGGCTTATTTCACTTAGTAGAATGTCTTCGAGTTTCATTCATGTTGTAGCACCTGTCAGAATTTCTTTCTTCTTTAAGGCTAATAATATTCCATTGTATGTATTCATTACATTTTCTTTATTCATTCGTACATTGGTGAATACTTGGGAGTGTAATGAACAAGCCATTATATATGCAATGAGCGTTAGAAAGTGGGAAGGAAACGTGGGGTGCCTTCATAGTGTGTAAGAGCTTGAAGTTCAGAGAAGTTTCCTTGACCAACTGAAATCCAGTCTGAAACCTGAAGGACAATAGGAGTTACTTGGGTGAAGAGTTGGAGAAAGATATATCAGGCAAGGGAACAGTATGTTTCTGAGTCTTCTCTGGTCTTCTGAATATGCTTTACAATACCAAGAGCCACAGAGAATTAAAATAATGTTTCCTTACGTGTCTTCTTCTCTGAACTTGAAGTTCCTTGAGGCAGGACTGTGTGATATTCACCTTTGTATCTTCAGAACTTAACACCGAAGCACCTGCCTATAGTGGGAGTTCAATACATGCATATTTTATAAGACCAATGAACACTGTGTATGTATCTTTGGTTTCTGACAGCTTCTAAGCCATCCATCACCATCAAATGAGATTCCTGTGGAGTCTCTGATTTTGTCCTCCTAGCTACCCTGCAAGATAGGCTTTGTTGTCTAGTTTAGAGATAAGAAAACCAAGTCACATAGAAAGTAATTTGTCCAAGGTCACATAGCTAGTGAGTAGAGAAGCTAAGATTTGAACTCAGATCTAGTTGGCATCAAAAGTCGTGTTCTTGTAATTATTTCACGCTGTTTTGTTTTGGATAATTCAGAATTGTGGGTAGGAAAATCAGCTTTCGTTGAAGTCCTAGATATCATGGTAGGGACTTGACATGTGTTATGATAATAGCACACTTGTACTGAGCACTTAGTACATACCTTACTATTCCAAACACATTTCTTGTCTGTTCTCATTGAATTCTCATATCAGCCCTGTAAGATAGGGACTGTCATTATCACCGTTGTACAGATGAGAAAAATTGAGGCACATAGCCAGGATGTGATCTGGGCAGGTTAGGCATCCCACAGCATGCTGGGCCATGGCCCCTGAGTCTTCTCAGGGGCGTCAGAAAACAGTTATGATTATTTTAAAGAAGAGAGAACTCAGGGGGGTTGATGTTTATGTCTTTGCTCTTGGTTTTAAATCATTTGTATTATTTGGAACAATTTCTCCTTTCTCCCTTGTCAGTCCCTCATCTGCCTTCAAATAATCAGAAAAAAAATCACTTACCACAGGGCAGAATCTCTAAGAAATTCTTTCTCTCAAGCAGAGGCTGAGTCATTTAAGCCACCAATCCTTCTCCGACGTCTTAGTCGTTTGATGTTCTTTCTGCCTTTGGAGGGTTGATTAAGAGCCCAGCAAAGAGAGAAGCTTCAGAGCTCTAAGCCCTGAAAGGGTCCCTTGACCCCAGGCACCCCAGCGGCCGGGCCAGACGTGGCGACTATGATTTATAGACTAATAAACGGAGCCTTTCCAAACAACGTTTGCCCGCCTTCAAGGGAGCAAGCAATGAACTTTCTGAGTGTAAAACCTATTTTTTGTAAAATATTTTTGTTTGTTATTGAGAAAAGTCTTAGTATTTTAGGGTGGAGGTTAGTGGGAATGAGAGTGAGGGTAACATGAAAAAATTAGACCAAAAAAAAGAGAGACTCAAAATCCTCACAGGCACGAGTACCGCACATTCTGACTTAGGACATCAAATACTATTTGTGTTAATTTTGTTCCCCTACAAACCGCATTTGCAGACAGTGACTGTTGGCTCATGTATTCCCCTGAGGAGAAAAATTACACATGTAGGAAATGCGATTCTCCTCTCCTGTTGCTGCCCTCCCCGCCCCATCCCCGATGCTATCTCCACCTCGGCTCCCCCCACAAACAAACCTTTTTTGAGCTACATGATGCAATGTGTGTGTGTGTATTTTTTTTTTTTTCTGGGCAGAGAAGCAGCAGTTGTTTCTTTCTCAACTAATTTTTGTTCCAAGACCTCACAAGGCGTGAGGAGAATAACTTCCTGAGTGAAGAAAGCATTTGAGTGTCTGCATCTAAAGATACACAAACCCAAGAACTTAATGGGAGTAGGGTGGAGACCAGAGGGAATGAAAACAGAAGAAAGTCATTCCTGTCGCAAGGAAATTAAAAACCAAGACCTTCTTTTTCTCCTTTTCTTTTTCTTCCTTCCTCCCTCCCTCCCTCCCTCCCTCCCTCTTTCTTTCTCTTTCTTTTTTCTTTTTCTTTCTTTCTTTCTTTCTTTCTTTCTTTCTTTCTTTCTTTCTTTCTTTCTTTCTTTCTTTCTTCTTTCTTTCTTTCTTTCTTTCTTTCTTTCTCTCTTTCTTTCTTTCTCTCTCTCTCTCTCTCTCTCTCACCCTCCCTCCCTCCCTCCCTCCCTTCCTTCCTTCCTTCCTTCCTTCCTTCCTTCCTTCCTTCCTTCCTTCCTTCCTTCCTTCCTTCCTTTTTCTTTCACTATTCCTTACTTCTATAAATAACTCTGCAGTCTTTAAATAGATTCAGCTTTCTTCAGCTTGAAAAAAATTCTAAGGCATCCTTTTCCTTCCCTTTTAAAGATCTAGGTCACTGATTGTGGAGGTTGGAATATGGAAGATTCTTAGGAGATGTTATTCCAATAAATTCTAGTCTGACTTATTGGATTGTTAAATCATAAATTCTATTAAGGCGTATTTTCCTCCAGTTTCAACTCCAGCAAGTTTTCCTTATACAAAATACTCAGATTACACACAAGTGAGCACTAAAGTGGAGACGGCGGGAGGAGGGTAGATAAGGGTTAGGTGTCACATACAGAAAACTCTTATAGTCACAAACCTTAGGGGTGCACAGTTAGCAGCTTCCCGGGAAGGTTATACATCTTGTCCAGGCCTTTACATAAAAATGACTTTTTACTTGAGTCATTTGTTAGTCCATTACCAGTTTTCATATCAGATTGCATTTCTTCTTGTATTAAAGTAAGGCAATCTGGCATGTAAAAATAGGCTCCTTCATTTCACTTTCGACTCTGGGCAAGAGTGGAGATTCCCACAGCATTTTGCCTCACACTCCTCCATGAGGCCCACAGAATTGCAACCCTTTGCAGAAAGCGTTCTTTCTGTCGATTGAAACTCAAATTCTCCCATAAAGACATGCAATGAGCAAATGAAGGCTGAATCGTGTGCTAAATGCTGATTTTTCTCTTCAGAGTTCAACTCATTCTCTTCCAACTACAGTCCTAAAAGGATCTGAATTGAATGACTCCTGTTGCTAATCCCATAGTTGTTACAGACTCAAAAAGCAGAACTAATTAAAAAGGAGCAGAGGAAACCTGCATAAAAAAGCCACGTCCTTAATCTTTGGGGCCGACTGTATCTTCCTTATATGATGACTAGTTCCACTTACAAGCAGTGTGTCCTTTTATGGGGGCCCAGGGGAAGGGTTGGTTGATGACCAGGACTGCCCTGGTAGGAAAACTGAGCCTTCGTATAATTCACCCGATTTATTACATGAAGGTACTGTTGTTAGGGGTTTGTGCCACCCGTGACAGGAGTGGCTACAGTGCTGGCATGAAATCCTGCCCTCCACAGGCCAGGACCACATGTGTCACTTCGATTATGTTTCTAACGCTCCTCCCGGTACCCTTGTGTTTCCAAATGCTTAATGCACCTATGAGTAAATGATTCTTTCCACTACGGCTTTAAAGTGCCAGAAGGCAAAAGAAATTTAAACAGACCTAAGATCAACATTGTGAGTTTACTTGGCCTCCCCGTCTAGCAACACTGCCATAAATTTCTTCGACTTCTTAGTTGGGAATTTAAAAGGCCTATAGCCTTGGCAAGGTTTATATAACTATGTTTCTTCTGTATGGATTATAAACTTGCAAAATCCCAAGCAGTGGTAGGGTATCATGCTTGGTCAGTGGGTCAGCTTGAGAAGCCAACAGAAAAACTCAATACCATGTCCAGCCAAACACTTTTTCTGGGTTTGGCTTGGTGGGTAGAAATAACTTGGTCGGCTCCGTCTCTGCTGGGAGTCAGGAGCCTAGGTCTTGGGGGCCTTTTGTTTTACCTTTGGCGCTTTGCTATAGTGGAGGCCTGACTTCTGTGGCCCTTGCAGAGCCAGGGGCTCTAAGCAGTGCTGCAGTTTGCAGAGTCTTCAAGGAGTGCTCCGTCGGGATGCTGTAATCTCCGGCTTTGTGAGGCCCTCTCAGACAACCACTCCTCAGAGAGACGGAATTGGTACTGGTTTGTGCTGAGGGTGGGCCTGGTAGGCCTGGGCTTCATCAACTAGTCAAGCATGCTTGATTCTATCAAAGGAGTGTTGGTGATAAGGAGGCACCCCCACTTCTCTGCCTGACCACGTTTCCCTCTTCAGAATGACCTGCTGTGAAAGCTATGTATGCCTCTTTTCCCAGGTGCTTGGTAACTGGCATGGCACATTCCTGAAAGGGACTGGTGGGTGGATCTCGTAAGTGACTTAGCTCCAAAGGGAGTGCAGCTGTCCCTCACGAAAGCCAAGAAGCATTTCCTTCATGAGAACTGGTCTCCTCCAAACAGTGCTCTCCTTTCAAAACAAGGACCGAGCTTACTGCCTCTCAAAGGGTCGCTTGGTAGAACAATAAGTCTCAACATTGAGCGGGACTCCTCATGCGCAGAGCTATGTGTTAGGAGCTGAAGGCCAAAAGGGGTGTAAAAACTGGGCAGCCGTTGATGGGCTCTACTAGCCAGCTATCAGAATGATGAATACGTACTTGGAAGACCTTTATCTTTCCCTGTGGCCAGGGAAAGTACAAAACTACGAACATTACTCCAACTTTGGAGGGACATTCGAGTTTTATTCTTGGCTAGAAAAATTGTGAAGATTGCTCTTTATCTCTACTTCATCATCCAAAATGGGCTGAAAAAGAAGTTTCTGACCAGCAAGCCTGAACAGCAAGGAGGCAAGGCTAGGAAGTTCTTGGACCGAAAAGCAGAAGGAGGCTAACTTTACATATTACCAAGACTTATCTTATTAAAGGGAAACTCAAATATAAAGATATGAAAATGATGCAGAAGACCAATTGGAAGGCACTGGTTTATAGGATTTGGCCAGAATGAGACGTGTCAGGGGAGAAATGACAGACATTGAAGTAATGCCTGGTCACACAGGTGTTTCTGGTTTGTTCGCTCATAATTCAAGGCCCAGACAGTATTCAATTAAGTCAAAAATCTCCCATTGAAAATTGATTCAAGGACATACTCTCTAAGTCCATGCATCATCAACCGATGAAACTCATCGCCTGGGGATGTTATTTAGGTCCAAGTGAAGAAGAAAAATTAATAGTTAGAATTGCAGTTTAGATCAGTAATTTCTAGACTTTCTTTAAAACCATTGAACTTTTAAAATAGGAAATCTTAATTTAAAACCTAATCAGCGTAGAAGCATTGGACCAGGAATCCTCAAAAATATCTGTTCTCAAAGGGACATAGCTGGCAATACTTTTAGCCTCAGCATTTCTGGAGATGAAGCTTCTGGGCTTGGTTTTGCCATGAATGATGATGTTAGGAACAGCATTTATGCTACCAGCTGCACCACTTTCTACTTGTGATAGGTTAGTTTTTCTGTGCACCAACGTCCCAAGAGTATAAAAAATGTGGAGATTCCATTCTCTCAGGTTCCTCCTGGGCTGGAAATACATGTTACAGTCACTCTCTAATTCCAGAATTTGCTGGTATTTAGAAGTTACTAGTCTGAAAGTTGTCTGAAAAACGATTTCATCACAATTTTGCATGTTGAAAATGTCAAAAATAATTTCTTCATTGTGCTTGCGAAATTGTTCTCACCAAAAGTTCATTTGGGTCTCCAGAGGCTGATAGAAAAAAACATAAAGGATTTTTAAGATTATTTCTTGACTTCTTGCATGTATTATCCCTTCCAGAGGATTGTGTGTCTATCTTCCTAAGTTGAGATGTGATTAAAATGGAGTGGTTTTCAAATCAGATTCCTCTGCCCCATGTCAGGCCTTGGTTGTGTGTGTGATGCTTTACTCACCTTACCTTCTGTTCCACTTGTGAAGCCAGCACCTCTGGAAGCCAAGTTCCTATGGATTTTGAAAATAGTGTTAGCCCTGGAATTGGTTTAGCTGTAAGTGAAATAAACGGGTTAGCTAAGGAGGTACAGGTCTCATCAAAAGGTCAGTAAATTTAGTATGGATATTCACTTCCAAATAAATTTGGAATCAATTTACCTCTCCGAAGGTAGGTAAGTATGACTGACTCTGCCTTAGACAGTTGCAAGATTCTTTCATATTTAAATTTTGTTCAACGTAGCAAGAACTGACAATTAAGATATGTAATGAAGTTCCATTTTATATGGAGATTTGATTCCAAACTTAGTCTTTAAGGCAAGAAATGTGTGTAGTTCAGTCATCCTTGAAAACCCCTTGTAATGCATATGAAGTACAGTAATATATATGTATAAAAGTTTCATTATATAGTAAAATACAATCTGTAATAAAGATTACATACACAAGAAACAATTTATAATATTTCTAATAGACTCTGTCTGAGTGTCTGTGGCCGAGCTGTGGTAAGTCAAACCTGTGTATGTATGGGCTGCTCTTGCAGGCATGCTTCTGTTTGGGCCACACAGGCCTCGGGGCCAGTCCTGAATAATTCTTCTGTGTTCACATACCGCCACTACCAGAGACTGTTTATCCATCAGCCAGTTTTGGTTTTAATGGTTCCGTTTCTTTGCAGTATCTCGTAGTTTCTTGGCCTCTGATTTACTTTCCTTGAGATGAAGTGTAAGAAGATTGACATTTTTTTATTTAGGTTAGTCATCATCTTTTTAATACATTCTTCTGATAGGAAGGACTAGTTTGATAGGGAGAGTCAGAAATCAGCTTTGTAAAATAAAACTGAACAAATGTTTGGAGCAAATATAAATAGGTTAATACCAATTCTGAGAGGTTTTATCCTGCATTTTGGAGGAAGGTGAGGTAGGGAGAGGTCATGCTTTACACACCTACTGGATTTAGATGTGATTAAAATTACAGTACTGAAAATGGCCAGACTATCAACCATCCTCCTACTATGCCAGTTAAGAAGAATTATTTGAAATCTCAAGTGAACTTTTACTTCCTGGGCCTTGAGGATAGACCGTTTGACTTACCTGAATACCTGCCACCCAGGGTTCTTGTTGGCTCTTGGAACTGACCTCTCCATGCTTCTGTTGCTCAGAAAAAAATAGTGAAATTATCTATGAGGAGCATTCACATATTTCTTATTTGACCTTCACCATGACCCTTTGTGAGTCATTGAGTTAGAGTAGCATTATTTCTATTTTACAGATGAGAAAACAGTCTCAGAAAAGCCAGATGACTCACCTAAGTTTACATGGCTAGTGAGTGGTGGGGCTGAGACTAGAACCCTAGCCTTATAGTGACTTTCTGATCACCAGGCAAACACTTAACTTTAAACTCAGTCATAGTTTATTTTGCCTCTCTGTTTTCTACTCAGTATGTTGTTTATGTTTGTGCAGACAATAAGGAGAGTTATTTGTTTCACACGACACTGATGGAAAAGGTATATTTCTCAGGCTATAAACTTGTAAGGATCATGTCTCCATTCCTTTGATTTTATCTCTTCATCAGACAGCCAGGACACAATTTAGTCAATTCTAACATTTGATGAGTAATTTTAAGGTTAGACCAGCTGCAAACTTGGGGTCCCCAGGCCACCTGCATTTCTGACCAACTGTCTACAAACTTGAGGGTTCCAATCACACCTTTCTCCTGTGGAGGTTTATGGGTTTACAAGCCTTCCGTAGCAATAAGGCATCTGGGAAGGTCGGAGTGAAATACTGGGGAGGTGGGAGGTGCTTAGGCCTCCTTGTATCTATATTTTCTGGCTTTTGCTAAAATATGCCATATATTCTGCGTGTTAGCTGGTCTTCACCTCTTCAAGCTGGCATCTGCTACAATGAATGATATATCATCAGACCCCTGGCAGGAAGCCCTAGGACATATCTCTCTGTAGTGGCTTCTTGCCCTGGCCTCAAGACCTCCTGAACACTTTCTTTCTCTTCCCTCTCTCGTTCTCATTGATTACCGCATCCCGTCTAGCTTGCTTTCCAGATGCATGGTGACAAAAGCAGTTCTGTGGGGGTTGGCCACCTCTCAGTACCCACACTGGAAAACAGGCTCAATTCTCTCTACCTGATAACCCATCCTCCAACCTGGTAAAGTATCCACTCCCACCTTGTGGCCACTCGTGAATCTCTCTGCTTTCTCTTTCTCTCACCAGCTCGAAGGATCACTATTTTGGGTGGTGGTGAGGGATAGAACCCCAGAGAGATTGGTTGGGTCTGACTGCTGTCACTTCTTCTGTCATACTCAAGGATAAGCAGCTTTTGAATTTAAAAACTCATAATTTACCCCTTTGTTCAACAGTCCCTTCTGAAATTGCCCTCCAGGGGAGAACATATGGCTAATGGTCCTAATGGAAGATGCTCACAGGGTCACAGGGATAAAAAATGCAAAGGAAAAAAACCTCACATGGTTAATATATCAAAATATTATCTCACAACACTAAGAAGCATATAGAGATTTGATACATGGCTGTTAAATAGAAAACATATATGATCACATAACTTTAGTTCCCTTTTCCAAAAGCCAAAGACAAATGGTCCATCAAAAGGTCTATAAAGTTACAGCTGAAACAGTCTTGCGCATCATATGTGCCCAAGGAACCATTAAAAGATGCATCATTTTAAAGAGCAACGTAAACAGTGGAACCCTCAGAAGTGATTTCATATTTGGTGAAACCTCAGTAGTGTAGGTTGAAAAGTGGGTAGCTCCAAATGTTCGAGCTTCAGTAGTAATCATTTTTTTTTTTTTTTTGCAATGGCAGTGTTTAAAAATTGTTAGTAGCTTGTCAACCATTACAGTGGATTTTTAATGTCCTCTCTCTCCATACTTAGAGGTGAAATTTATAATATATATGTCACTAAATGAAAAAGACGCAGAATGTCATCTTTGAGGCATACTGATTGATGCTAAATTGACTTACATAAATGCAGTTTATGGCTATCTTCCAGCAAGCGCTTTCAGTGTGAAAGAGTTCCATACAATAGATTTCCATTTTCAAAATCACATCAATTTTTACATTGAGCATTTCCGAAAACACTTATGGCCACTTCCAATCAGCTTCCTGGTGATAATTTAAGATCCTCTTTGCAATACTTGTGAAAATTTGACCAGCGCATTGGCAGAACCCCATTCATTGCTTTGGTGTCTTGATTTGGAAATCACTGTTGCCAGGGCTGCCAATGATTGTGCCATCAGTTTCTGTGGATGAAGGAAAAAAAACACCCAGAACTTTTCCTGGAGTTTGGAGCCACATCATTTGGAATAGAGAGATAGGTCTTGGGCCAAGCTCCCCTTCCATGACTACATGTTTGGAACAGGAAGCTTCTCTGTGGCTGGAGAATTGATTGATTGCTTGATATTTATTGAGGACCCGTGGTGGGTTTGGTTCTCAATATATATGAACACGTCAATATTTTCCTTCTCAACCAGAAACATGATGCCTCAAGATGCTGCTTTAATTGTTTCCAAAACAATTCTACCTGGAGTCCTTCCTATATCTTTTCAAGATGAATATAAACAACAAATTAAGTAAGCATAGTTTTATCAGCAGTTTCTTGCCCTTCACCTATGGACCCCTTGTACTTACCAGTACTGAGACCAATCTCTGACTACAATTAGAATTGCCTTTTTTCATCAGTAAATTCTGTGGGAGCCAATCCTCCCTGACCTCCACAGCAGCCATTAGTATAATTCAGAGCAAAGTTCACCTGGAATTGGGAGGAATCCTACCATTTCTATCACCTGCAGGACTAAAAGCCCCAGGCTTGGCAAACCTAGTGGATGGTTTGTGCTTCCAAAATGACTACCCCGGAGGATTGCTCTCCTCTGGGCTAGATGATTTCATTAATTGATGTCTAACTCATAAGTCTGAGTTATTTATTGTAAAACCAAATAGGGACCATATGACTTTGAAGATCTGATCAGACCAGGCTGTGTGGGCCAGATACTGAGCAGATCAAGCCTCCCAGCATTAATCTGTCACAGTCCATTTTTCACTTGCTAAATCAGCTTTATGCAAATATTTCCCTAGTGGGGCTCACCTATTCAGGAATGCCTCTCTCTCACCTCCAACATCTGTGGATGTTTTGGAGATATGGGCATATAAACTTAAGTCTTTAGATAGTCACTTAGAATTTTAGAGTAGAAAGAAATGTTAGCAACCTGTTTAAGTCCCAATTTAACATATGGTGAAATTGAGGTGAAATGACTTGTCCAAGATCACAGAGCCAAAATGACACCAAAAGGAGAAAATTGTTATCACATAAGTTATGCATAAGCAGTGCTAGGAAGAGCCCAATGCCTTATTTAGCCTTTGGAAAACATCCTTCTATTCCCAGACACTTGCCACCGCCCTAACCCACCCCTGACTAACCTTATTTAATAGGTTATTAAAGCAAAACATAATGTAAATAGCCCAGCGAGCAAAAAGTAATATATATTTTCGAAAATTCCAACTCTTCAGAAGAATAATAAATTCCAGATATTCAGAAATAACTACTGTTAGTATTTTGATGCATACACTTGCACTCTCTTTAACCTGGGCGTAGAAAGTGTGTGGCTTTTCACAGAACTTTGATTGCATTAACATTGGTGAAAGGAATAGAATTAGTCGTAAGACTTCTTTACTTCATTCAACAAACAGATGAAGATTTTACACTGGTTACGTAGGGAACCACAGGGCTGTTTCAGACACAGCCTGCCTCTGGCATGTGTAAACATAGAGTTCTTATTTGTGTCCTGATTCTTTTATGGGAAACTCGGGACTCTAGATTTAGGAATGGTATCTTTCTGTCACAAATCTTGTCCTGTTGATATCTACTATGCTGCTACAATGACTTCTGACACCAGCTACCCAGAGTTAGACTTCATAGTTGAGAGATAATCCTCTGCAAGACTACACTCACTTGAGACACCAGCTGCAAACTCGGGGTCCCTAGGCTGCCAGCATTTCTGACTACATGGCTACACATCTGAGGGTTCCCACTATCCCCTTGGTTTTGATAATTGCTAGAATGACTCACAGAACTCAGAAAAGTGCTTTACCTATGATTACAGTTTTATATAGTGAAAGGATACAAATCAGAACCAGCCAAAAGAAAAGATACGTAGGGCGAGGTCTGGGAGGTTCCCAAATGTAAAGCTTCTGTGTTCTCAGTGAGCATGACTCTCTGCTACATTAATTAGGTAAGACACGCAGTTTGTCCCAGCTTTGATGTCCAGAGCTTTTATTGGGGTTTCACTATGCAGGCATTATTGAGTGAATCATTATTCACATGGCTCAATTTCCAGTCCCCATTCTCATCAATGGGGCTGATATTACATGGCTCAAAGCCCTAGCCCTTTAATCACATGGTTGGTCTTTCTGGCATCATTGGCCCCATCCTGAGTCTCACTGGCATAAACTTGGGTGCGTTCTAGGGGATCCCACTGTGGATAACAAAGACACTCCTGTCACTCAGGAAATTTCAGGGGTTTAGAGGTTCCCTCCCAAGAACCAGAGACAAAGGCCCGCCAAGTTCCTCATTGCACTGGACCTGCATAAGTACCATTCCTTCCCTTCCCCAGGCCCTTGCCTCTTAAGTACGCTTTTAGCAGTGGGCAAAGAAATGGGTTTATTTGACAGGACATATGTGTGGGTATAGGTAGACATCAAGTCTTTGAATTACATGCAAAGCCAGAGATCTTGAACTTTAAGTCCATCAGCATTATTCCCCATCTCTTGGGACAGAAAGGTGGGTCTTCCCATTCAGGGTTCTCAAGACCTCTGATGTATTGACAACAGCTAGTGGCTGGGTAGCCACATCCCCAGGTTTTTGGGTTACCTAGAATGTCTAAAGGCTAAGTGTTAGTCTCATCTAAGATTTGTGCTTTTCTCCCTTATTCCCTTGATCATCTAATTTTCTAAATTTGCTACTAGGTAAGTCCTTAGACTGTGCATGTGGTAGGGAGAAAACTCTCTTAAAAGCTTCGTTTCTGAGCTGTTGCTAATTTTTTTTTCCTTTCCAATTCAGATGAGTATGTCCCCAAACCCACCTTCCAAAATACTAAAAGGAAAAATGTGTATATTTTAGAAAAGGGTGGTGCAGGGTAGATGCTGGAGTGGGGTGGGGATCTTGGGAGCACTAAGAAACAAACTATCTCTGGAATCAAAGTCAGCAGCAGGTCCTGAAACCTTCCATTCTTTTTGTGAAGCGCTCCCTCTAGTGACACCAGAATTCTCTTAAGTCACAATCGGACACACTGTAAAGATGACAAGCATCTTTAAAGAGACATAATGTGCGACGAGATTAGAGAGAAGAGTGAGTGATTCCATTTGGAAGTAACACGTGACCTGGGACTTAAAGATGATGATGGTTTGAAAATGTTGAAAATGAAAGAGAAAGGGTCACAGTAGCTAAGACCAGAAGGAAAGAGAATTAGGCAAACAAAGAGTTAACTATTGTAATTGAGATTTTGAATTCATGAAGAGGAATCATGGAAGATGCATCTGAAAAAGTTCCAAGTTTCAGGGTCCATGGAAGGCCAGGCCAAGGATAATGGGGAGCCAGTAATCTGTGTTCTATCCTGTGACTCAGTGCTTTGTCCTTCCACTTCCAAGGATCACGGCCCAACCCTGTTCATTCCCCATCCACCGAGCAGGAACATATGCAAACTATCCTAGACAGATGGGTGTTTATCCAGTGATCTCAAAATTCTTTAGGAAAAAAAGTACCATTTGATCATGTGCTGCCTCTGAATTCATGCTTTGGGCTTGTATCTGGGCCTGCTTCATCTGTGCATGGGAAAAAGTTGTATAAAATAGAGCACTGATAACATTTGGCCATGCCCAAATGCTAATGTGAACATGAAAAACAAGGTTTCACAGACTTAACTCAAAATGCCTCCTGTGTCTATGCAGAGAAATAGTGGCCAACTTAATTCTGTTTTGATTTTCCTTGATGTGTGACTTGATCTGTGGGCTGGATTTCCAGAGCCACAGTTGTGCCAAACCCCATTAGTGTTTAAGGCATACTCATGCCCAAATATAGCTCTCTCGTGTTTTGTGTTGACCATGTGCCTGGGTCCAACTGTCCAATTCAGTACAGACTCCTCGCCAGGGCTCTAACAGACACAACATAGACTAGCATTATGTGATGTATAAACAATTTTGCCTGAAATGACAGCATGTGAATAGCTCAGCTGGTAGATTTGTGAGCAGGAAGTATGACGTAGGCTGTGAATGGCTGCTCCTAAAATTGCATTCTAATTGTTCCCCGCCAGCTTTCATCTCAGCCTCCAAAGTAAGTAAGGACTCGAAGGTGCTTAACTCCTCTTCAGAGCCTCTAATTCCACTGTCTTCTAGAGAGACACTCATGAAGAATAGTATGACAGAAAGGAGAATAGAGACAAAAAAAAAAGAGAAGAAGAATAGAGAAGGAAGGAGGAAAAGAAGGGGGAAGGAGAGGGAAGGAGGGAAGGAAAGAGGGAGGGAAAAAGAAACAGAAGTGCAGAAAGAAGGAAATAGAATGGAAGTAGGAGAGAGGGAAAGGAAGAGACTGGAGAGGAAGAAGAAAAGACTTAGGCAGGAACAGGAATGAGGAAAACCCCTGCGGACGCTGGCTGCCACTTAAGAGAGTCGAACAGTCTATGTGGCATCCATTTTCTACACCTGATGTCTATCTCAGGGGGGGCATTGGAGAGCCCACAAATTTCATGCAATTGAGAAATGCTCGCTGAATTATCTTTCTACCCACTCCCTAGTATGGCTGTGCTTAAATCTTTCCAATCCAATGGAACATCTGCCAATGTTGATTTAAGAGGACCAACACTCAACACTGTGCTAAGTCTGGATATTTGTCTTGGGTTTAAATACAGAGCTTCTAGGACTGTAGTCTGTATACCTACTTCACCATGCTGCTGGCCTGGGTGTATCTCAGTTCCACAGCACCCAAGGGAATTAGTAGGATAGTCAGTATCTATGTATTGCTGGTAGGTGTCTGTGAGTGTCTATATGTGTATGTCTCTGTGTATGTTTATTTGCATTATTTTTCCTTTCCCTAAGCCTTTGCCTCCCAATAAGTGTCTCATATATAGTAGCCACCTGATAAATATTTGCATGAGTAAAGATTCTGTCTCATGTAGAGTTTTATATCTGGCCTCTAAGGTCTATATTCATTTACTCATTTTAACAAACAGTATTGAGCACTTACCTTGTTCCAGGCAGTGCCTGTAGAGAAATACTCTCTGCCTTAGTAACTACCAGTCCAGCTAGTCTGGGCTCAAGGTATCTGGTTGGTAACTTCTTTCTGCTTCCACTATTTATTTATATAAATTCTTTTATTACATAGAGACCCTTTCCAAATAATACTATTTCATGCTTAAAATTTCTTAAAATTATTCCCTCCGTATTTCACAGTGCCAGTGGATGGTTGTGAGGATTTGGTGAGATGGGTAAGTAAAGCACCTTGCACAAAGCATGTGCTTATTAAATATTAGTTCTCCTACTTTAGGGGGAAAAAAGCGAACATTTAATACTAATTACCAATTCAGATCTCTCAGAGATTAGGCCTGACTCTGGGCTCCGCTTATTAACTGTGCCATCTGAATGCGTCTAAAACATGCTTTCCTCATCTGTAAAGTGGGCCTGAGGAAAAGAATAAATTAAGAGAGCACATAAAGTCCTTACTACAGTGACTGGTCGTAGTAAGAGTCCAAAGATACCACTTCTCCAGGAAGCTGATCCCATCCCGGTGTGGGATAGTCCCAGATGGGATCATCATCTGTTGATTCAAGAAAAATGTAGACAGGCTGGAACACTGGGCTGAAATGATCAAGGAGACATTAGCTGGGACTGATTATAAAATCTGCCCTTAGATTAACAATGATTATTCAAGTTCCATTTGGAAGAAGGGGGTTGGCAGTGGTGAGAAGATCTGGGAGTGTTGGTTGACTAAAGTCAGTGGTCCTAGGATGAGGCTTGGCCACTAATGTAACTAGAGAGTTCTCAGGCTGCATTCATAGATAATTCCAGAAGAGAGAAGTAATTTAGGTCACATCACCCCTGAACTGTTAAGGGTTTTTTTTGGTCAATTCTGAAAATGTTGGCAAACTAAGAACATCCAGAAGAGAGGGAGCTGGGAGTGGTGGTACAAGATCTAGAAGCCTGCTCTTCTGGGAAGCAGTTTAGCACATCGATTAAAAGCATGTGCTTTGGAACCAGATAGACCTTGGTTCTATTAGATGCCCCTCTTATTTAATGAGTCATCCTAAACAAGTTATTTAACTTCTCTTCTTCATATATAAAATAGATATTAAGTGAGAAAATGCATTGCATTCATTAAAGTAAGACCTACTGCTCCTAAAGTAAGTCTACTGGGTAAGACCTACTAACAGAAAAATCTCTGACTTCTCAGGGACCCAATGCTATTAAAGTTTTATCTTTCTCATATTGCAGTCTAATGTGGGTCTTGCCATCAGATGGCCTTCCATGAGGCCATCAGGGATCCTAGGTCCTTTTATTTTATGGCCGTACCTGCAAATGAGGAGAGAGACTGCTTCTTAATCTCTTCAGCAGAGAAATGACATAATCACTTCCACACACATTGCATTGTCAAGAATTTGATCCTGTGGCTACACTTAAATGCCAGGGATTCTGGGAAGTATAGTCTATGCCCAAGAGGAAAGAAAATTAGTTTTAATGGAAATGCAGCAGTCTCTGCTGCAGTTCAGCATTCCGATCACCAGCTACCCACTTCCTTCTTCCTCCACACTCACCCCTTTCCCAAGAAGATAACCCAAAGTCCCATATGGTTATTGCATCTGGCTCAAAGCCCAGGTTCTCTAGGTGGCATAGAATCCTTTCTACCAGGTCTAGAAGAGGCTCCTCACGGTTCTGCTGTCTACGAGAAACCTACTGTCCACTGTTCTCCACCTGACTCTCTGGCTCCACCCTCTGAGAAATTTTCCTTGTTCATCAACTTCCGGGAGCACACCTAAACTGGGCATTGAGGCGTGCCCCTTGAAGGTTGATCCGCTTCCTAATGGTATCAGTTCAGGAGCCTGAAGCATGTTTTAAAGTTTAAATAGTCAAGAGTTTTGTTTTTTTGGTCCAGGCCAATAGAATGTTCTCAGAAATTTAAGAGGCTTCTAGTCTATTTGCCTTAGTCAGTTACTTGTGCTAGTAACCACACTCAGAGTCCTTTCCTAGATTTTATTCTCAAACCTTCATATTTTTTGATTTCTTGTCTCCATCCTTCTCTCTCAATTAAATGGCAGCCTTGTTGAGGTCATGTTATACAGGGTGATATCCCTTTAAACTGGTTTTTGCTCCAAGACTGGGTCACTTGTTCACCTGGGTTAGTCTTATTGGGCCATTAGCATCAAAGCATTCAACTTTGTCTCTTGCTCTTTGGGATCTGGAAGCAGTTGACCTTTCCAACTTTGTAAGATCCTTGATCCTTGGACTTGCCCTCTTCCCTCTAATTTTGCTTGAAAATTGGCCAATCCTTACCTGAGCTCATCTCTTTATTGTAATATCACGCTAAAGTCAACATGTTCCACCACTCTGACCCTTTCTCCCTCTTCTGGAACTCCTGGAACTGGCTGCCAAGGTTTTTGTTATGGCAGCATCTGACTTCCACCACCAATTTCTGAAATAGTTAAGGCAACATGTGTTATTGTCACAGATAAACTTCAAATTATCAATGGCTTAACACAAGAAAGTTTATTACTTACTCGCATCACAGTCACATGCAAGGGTCATGGTGGGGTGGCCGTCTGTGTACCCAGGCTCCCCGTGTCTTTTTTGCCTCCACCCACCTCTGGTCTTCAGAATCCTCTTCATTCAGCAGGCAGAGCTGGCAAAGACATCCTATTGCAGCAGGGAACACATTCCTGCTTCTTATAATACTGACAGCATGCAATAAATATTAGTTGCTGTTTCTACTACTTGTCCATTGAAAATAATAGATAAAGTAAGTGTATAGTTTAAGCCTGGAGTAAAGAAGGCTTAGAGAAAACATGATAACAGCTTTTGAATGTAACGTAAAAGAGGAAGTAGACTTCTTCTTTGTCCGGAAGGCAAAACCGGGAGCAGTGAGTAAATAAGACCATTTTCCACACAAGGTAAGGAGAAGTTGCTTGTACTTAGGAATGAATCCCACAAACAGTCTTGTTTTAAAGATGGCAAATGCTGGGTGCTGGGAGTGCAAAAGCAGAGGCTGCTGTCACATACCTTTGGGAGAAGATTCCTGCTTTCGGGAACCCTTCCAGGCATAGGACTCCTGAGGCCTCTTTCAACACTAATATTTCATTTTCTGTGTTTGAGATAGTGGACAGAAAAGACTTTGATTGGTGAAATCTCTAGCAATATGTTGACATGTGAGATTATCTATCTTTAGCAAATAACTACAGTTTCTGCCTTTGGGAGCATTTACTACCCGTTCGTTCATATGCTATCAGTAAAACGTTACCTCCTGTAACACGACTGCGGCACATCATCCCAGTAAAATCTCCAAGTGCACCTCTTCAGTGCCACTGCACAGTCGCTGCAGGAAACGGACATCTATAACGCCCTACCACCCACCCAGCTGTTCAAGGCTGAAACCTGGGGTCAGCCTTCAATCCTCCATCTCACTCACCACCACATCTGACCAGTCACCAAGTACTTGCTCTTCTAAATATTTTGCAACTACATCCACTTCTTTTCATTTTCACTTCTATCACTCCGGTACAGGCCACTATTATCTTTCGTCGGCCTCTCTCTTATCTGTTTTTCATTCGGGAGCAGACTAAGCCTTTCAATACGCAAACATGGTATGAATCATGATCCATAACATCAGCAGTGCAAGAAATATCACAGAACTGTTTTTCACGGATCACTTTTCTCTTGATTTTGAAGGCCTTTCCTTCCAAGCTGATAGAAATTTTATCCTCAAATATTCTTGAGGTTTTTCTGACTTCCTAGAATTGTCAGGCTTCCAGGGTCTTGTGCGGTCAAAATTTTAGAGGCATCCAACAGATGTTCTCTGGGATGACCATTGCCCACATCTCCATGTCTCTTTTAAGAGCTCTCTAGGGTTTTGCTGCTGCTGGAAGTTTGTCCCCACATACCCATTATTCTAGGACTTACTAAGCACTCTCTTCTCTTCCCCAACTTCAAAGGCATCTATTTTTCTAACCTGTAGGGAAGCCTATATCTTCATTCTCCCCTCTACAACCCCTTTCTAGTTCTTTTGCAAATCTCCAAGTCCCCCTAAGTGCTTAGGCTTTTGCAAATAAAAGCCAGAAATCTTCTGCAGGTAATACAGTTACCCTAAAATAATGGAAAGCACAGTCAGATATCTGTTTGGAAAGGAAAAGATACAAAAGAAAATGCTAGGAAGAAAAAAACCCCCAAACTACTACTTTAAAATATTGTCAGGCCCCATGTGCAAATATTGCGTCACATCCCCACTTAATTGCTACCAATTGCTCCTGGGGTCAAGTTCAAATGTCTCTCATAGTCTTGGGGGCCTTTGCATGATATCATCTCTTCCCATCTCTGCAGCTCCTCTCATTCTCCTTCCTCCTCTCTCTCAGAGACTGTGGACAGTCTTCTCACCTGCAGTAAACCAGGCCTCAGGTCTTCAAATACACTGGTCCCGGGCCTGGAATGTTCTTCCTTCACCCACCTCCCTACCTACCTAACTGCTAGCAAGCTCCAGGTCTGGGTTAAAATACAGATTCCTCAGGGAGGCTGCCCTGGGCCCAGCAAGGTGTGATCCCCTTGTTCCGAGCTCTCACAGGAGCACCTGTACCTCACCTTCCCTGCCCATCATGCATGAAACTGTGTCGTGTGCTTGTTCAATGTCTGTAAGTTCCATTAGGGTTCTGATGGTGCCGATGGTGGTTAGCACGGGGCCTGGCTACTTGACAGCACTTTCTCAGTGCCGCAGATAAGGCACTAGAGCCATCTTACTACTAGGTAATGTGTTGCACTGAAGGGCTGCCGTGAGTGATACGTGAGTGTGTGAGTGTGTGTGTGGGGTGAGGGGCAGATTTTCTATTCTGGCTTATCTGTGCTCTCATTCCTCCACTATGGAGCTGTAAGAATTTGCATTTAAACCAAGCTCATCTATGAAGCATTTTACAGACATTGTTGTATTCATACTTACTAGAAATTTGCTTTTCATTCAGAGTATTCTCGTGTTTATTCTTGGACTTCTTCCTACAAATGTCTCCGCAGCCAAATTTCTGTGGGAGCCGAGCACTGGGGGAAGAGGAAGGAGACTGCCTTTTTGTTCACAAAAGCGGGGCTCTGGGAGCCAGGACATCGAAGCTCCACTATTTTTAGGGAATGTGTATTTGTTTTTAACATATTGGGGGCTAGTTTTAGAGATCTCCACTATATGCAGAAGAGAAAAACAAAAAAAGAAATGAAAGAAAGAATCAGGAAATGAAAAAGTCAGCAGAAAAAGGGTCAAAGTTCCAAAGGCCTCCAACATCAATATTTTTTTTAAGGGGAAAAAAAGCCAACTTTTTTTGTATTAAAAAGAAAACTCTATTTTATTAACTGATGATAGCTTTATGACAGTTATGTGATCTGGTCTATAATTTCTAAGTCATTCTTGAATTTGTCCCTCTGGAATCTGTCTTACAGTTGCTCAGAACTAAATCTCAACAGCATGATTTCTGCTGCAAACTGACATCCAGGGCTCCTGGCACAGTTCTGTTCACATGGCCGAACAGATGTGAGATGTGTGCACGCAGACATTCCCATACCCTGGTGTCACACCCTCCCAGGGAACTATATAATATAATGGTGCAAAAACAAAATAAAATTACTCGAGTCCCACCACATAAATAATATTCTAATGCCGCCAAGAGAAGTCGTCTTTCTTTGTTTCCCCTTCAATTCTTTAATGAATTCCCTCCTTTATCCTAACCACTGAATCAAGCCCTAGTTATTTCCAAAATGGAATGCTGAAATCCTCAATTTGAAAAAGAACAGTGCAGTCATGTTAATATGTGATTTTTCTAAAAATAGGGACATTTTAAAGAGAGAATTCTCTGAAGTTATGAAGTTATACATTGTACATTTCTTCTCTCATGATAGATGAATGAGTGCTTCTTGTGGCAAGGATAAAGATTCTACTTAAATAAAATAATTATGGACTTTAAACAGTATTATAAATAAAGATGAAAACCACACCAATATTTTACTCTCACTTCTGAAAATTTATCCAATGAAAATTAATTCTAAAGATGGAGAAAGCTTTATGCACAAGTGTCCAATGTAATTTTATTTAAAAGAGGAAAACTAATCATTTGCTTAATGCAGTATTATACATCTAAAATAAGATATGCAAAGAAATAATAAAATTATAGAAAGTTGAAATGTTGTAATGTTAAATTACAATTTAAAAGTTTAAATACTGCATGACTGCAAACATTCACAACCCAAAAACCATGAGCAGAGAAAAGAACAGACACAAATTTTCTAACATTGTAACGTGTTGCTCCTTGGATGTTTGAATTATGGGTGGTTTTCCATTCTGTTTTCCCGTAGTAAGTAGGCAATGTCTACAATGAAGGAAAAAACTTTATTTTTCCAACAAAGAACCATCTTAGCCTAATCTTTTCTTTCACTCATCCTATGTAGGCACTTGACAAAATAAATTGGATGATTTTGACTACTTACCTGCTATAGCTTGTTATTTAGTTATAAAGTTAAAGAGTAAAACGTTAACGATATAAAAATGATGAAAGACCTACCTCTGTTACTGCTGCCCCAATAATACACACCCATTCATTTCCAAAAGAAAAAAAATCTCATTAGTAGTTTAAATCTGATGTAACGAGTCCGAATTGCACATTCGCTGGTGGGGAACTTCCTGTCTGGGTTACTTTATCCAGTGTCTAATTTATATGTTGAAGAAACAAGTTCAGCCAGAATAATTATAATAAAAATCATAACAATAATAGCAAGAAATCCCTAAATGCTACTTGTTCTTAACCAGATAATATCTAAGCACAATTTCTGTACAACTCCTCACTTAATGTCATAGAATCTTTAGAATCATTTCCATTTTGTAGGCAGAAAGATGAAATCACAGTATACGAGTTATCAGACTTCCAGAGGAATTTCATTTATAACAACATTGTCCAATTTTTTTCCAAATAACATGCATAAATGTAATCCAAACATGTGCTGTTACCACATTATAGAAGCAGAACATATTTGGTTGTAATGAGCCACCACATGAAAAAGGAATTGTGAGGCAGATTGATGATAATGTAGGAGCACATGGGAAGACTACAGACTTCCAGAAAAATCAGGGAGAATCTTGAGTAACTTGCCCACGTAAAGAATGAGTTCTTTCTGAACTTGGCTGCTCACGTGTTAGAGGTCTCGTTTTATGCAACTGAAATGTTTTCTTTCTCATTTGGTTGGTTTTGTATGTTAAGTTGTGAAATCCTTTGGACTAAGCCATCATCTGACTTTTTCTTTAGAAAAAAAAAAAAGAAACAATAATAGCTTACTTTTGGTAGAAACATGTATCTAGGATTGTGTGCTTTCATTTGAGATCACCACAGACAGAAGAAATGGTAGGATATAACTAAATAGGCATTTGGTGCAAAACAGATACTTCCTCTCCCCAAAAGTTAACCCTTGGTTAAGGGCAACCTTTTCCCTGACAATTATGACAATGTGGAGTGGAAGAATAGGCAAGTGCCTCCTGAATATGTGACCCCAAATCAATGAGAAGAATGAAGAGGGGATAATTTGTGGTAGGGGGATGCTCAAGAGAGAGAAACATCCAATATCAGAGTAGATATCTTAGTTTCTAAACTGTACCTCCCCAAGAAACTCTCTGAGTAAGAAACAACTCTCTCTGCTTTATGACTTGTGTGTGCTTTATACTAAAGACATGGCTGGACTGTCTAACCCACTGAAGTCCCTTTGCCCTCCAAACTCTTTGATGCTGACACTGACTTTTTCCCCTGTCAATGCCGCTGTCAAATACCTGGCAGACAAAATCCCCCAGAGGCCTCTTTGTTGACTCCCAGAGTGGTAGAAAATGATCACACGTGCTTATTGACAATAATAAATTGCAAATGGCTTGATTTTGGTCATCTAACTGTGACCTAGAATGGCAGGAATGGTTGGATGACTTTATATGTTCAAATGATCCCCGAAGTTCATCTGGCACTGCTGCCCTTGAAGTTGTGACCATTGTTTTACTTGTCACTTCCGTGCTCCTGGGGTGGAGCATCTCCCAGAAGAAACAGAGGGAGGAGCAGTAGCAGCAGGAATAAGGGGGACAGGGGTGGCTCTTAGCCCCATATGGAATATGTTCCAGTCCTGCTTCCAACCTACAGGTTCAAGGATTTTTTAAGAAAATGAAATAGGCCCTATGTGAGAAAGAATTATTTGACAACCCGACATATAAATTTATCATTTCCCCCAACTCTTCCAGGATCTATACAAAAGTTTGCAGTGCTTCTCCACCCTGGTCTTTGCCCATCAGAATCTCACTTTACTTCCTAATTCAAATGTTCTCTTTTCCTTGAAGCCTTCTCTGATCCCCACAAGTCAGAACAAACAATATTCTCTTCCATGGGCTCATTTGTATATCCTATGGTGTGTATTAGGACACGTGTTACAGGAGCTATATTATACCTATTGGCCTCTACAGTAATCCAGGGTACCTGGGCATGCCACATTCCCACTGGATTCCCATAAGCTTCAGGACAGAAGAGACAATGTGGCATCACTTTTGTAAACTGCATAGGACTCACTGGATCTTGTGGAAGGGAAATGACGAGGCTTGTGGAGATTCTGGTACAAGGGTTGACAGCACAGGGATTTTTAATGCATTCCCCCAATAATAGACCTTTTAAGTGAGCTGAGAGTTAGCCGCCTCTACGTGACAGCCTAGAGCCTGGAAAGCAGATGAGTGAACCACCGGCTGGGAGAAATCTGGGCCCTGTGGTGTGAATGGATGCTTTTAGTGTTATGCCTCACCAGTGCGCCTCCAGGCTATGAAAAATTTCCTGTTTGATATTGTAAGCTCCCAAAGGGTGCGGACTGTGACTGCTCTACTTACTTACACAGCCCAGTGCCCCATGCATAGGGCTATTTAATAAATATTGTTTAATGATGATCACTCTTGCAGCATGAGAGTGTGGAGCATGCCCTAGGGAGCAGAGTACTGGCAGTGGCCAGACACAGCACACAGACTGCCCATAGTAAGTGATATTTCTGAACTTTCCTCTTGCACAGTGCAACTCTGCATCGGCTTTTGGGGGAATTAACAGGAGAGTGAAAATTACGGTCCTCTCCCTCGAACCTACTTGTGGTCTAATATAAAGCTTAGTGTCCCAGAATTTGCAGAAAATGAGGCTAGAATTGAAGAAATACACCTCGGCAGGAAGGATTTTAATAAAAATTGTAAAAATCCTAATGATCATTCACTATAAGTCTTTGAGCCACCTCGTTTGTTGCCTCGTTACGACATAGGAAAGCATTCAAAGAACTGACAATGGAAAGTCACTAATGAATATGTGTTTAAGCTTATTTGTAGGAAGAATAGTATCTGGAAAGAAGTGGCTCTTTTTGTGAATTCTTTTACCAGGAAAAAAAAAAGCAATTATAGGAATTTCTGCATTTCTGCTAAAAGTATCTCCATAAAAATCTTGCAAGTTCTATTTTAAAAAGAAAACTCAAAGGAATAAACAGAATGTTTGCTTCTTATGCTCAGAAAAGCCATGTTGTCATATTCACCTGACAATTCGGAACTGGCAGCAACAGTATTTCTCTCTCTTGGTTCATCACATATGAGTCCACTCCAATAGGAAGCCAAACACAGGATTTTCTGTGACTTCTTCCCTAACCTTACACTAGTCCAATCTAGTTCGAGGCCCTTCATATTTTATGTATGAATTCAGAATTCAGAATCTCTGGAAACATTTGATAACTTGGCTGATAGAAACAGAAGATTTTTTCTAACACATCTACCCCATTTCCTGGTTAGAATATGCTCTCATGTTCTTCCAGAAATGCTCTCATGCTCCATTTTCTATCATTAAGCCTCCTGGCTGAGCACTGGCATTCTGCTATGCCATGTGCCAGTGCTTCAAATTCAGAGCTCATTTTATCCTCACAGTAGTCCTTCTGAACTCCTTTCTCCTAGAGTGTTTCCCAGCCTGAGGCCTGGGTGGAGTTAGAGACTCACTTCCTCCCTCTACGGAAGCTAAAAATGTACTTTCTCAGCCTCTGCACCTAAGTAACTGCACAAGTTACTTAGGCTCCATCAGCCAGATGTATTTGTTCTGGACCTGGACTATAGAATTGATGATACAAAGAGGCAGGGACTTCCTGGAACATGTCCCGGTCAAGAGAGCCACAGGCAGGTCCAATATCAGAAACGGTTCTAGTGTCAGCAGTCAGGGAGCACTGGTGTCAGCAGTGGCATCTCCTTGGGACCAGTTGGAGGCATGACTTTGGACATGGCTCCTGGCTTTGCAGCCTGGGAAGTCTACGACTTCTCAATGCCCTTGACGCAATCCCTTTCTGCTTGCATTAGCCAGAGTTGGTGTCTGTTGCTGAAACTAAGGTTCTTGATTGAGACATAGGTACTATTTTTAACCCTGCTTACAGATATTAATACTGAGGCTATATATGTTAAGTAACTTGCCTAACGTCTAACAGCTAACATGCAGTAGACAGATTCAAGCACAAGTTTGCCTGATTTCAGAGCCCTTGTTTTTATGTCCACCTCAGAGAGCCCCTGGGATATTACACATCACTGTGGAACTAACTCCTCAGGCCTCGTGGTATTGCAAAAGGGTGCAGTCACAAGGAGAGATGTCTTCAGTGCACTCTGGACCTTACACTTTAGAGCAAGTGGACTAACATTTTTGAGGCCCTTAATATACTCGATCTATTTAAATTCCTGTTAGTACCTTGAGAGGTAGGGATTCTTATTACCATTTTACAGTTGAGAAAACTAAGACTAAATAACCGAGGCTGTTTCTTGCCCAAAGCCACACACTCAGTTCTAGGTAATTTCAGAATTGAGTACCTCCCTCTCTCTTGCCTGTTTACAAGTCCTAGATCCTGACCAGCCTATAAGTTATGGCCCTTTTATCTATCTACTTAATCTCACATAATCATGTAGAAAATAAGAATATAATCATTGCAGGTTTTTGGCTAGAGGTAGTTTCTTTTGTCCTGATTTAATATTCTTGGTCTATAATTTAAGCCTTTTGATAAAATCGTCCCATTTTCCAAGTAGAAAGATTTTTCTACTGTTTAACAAGAATTCATTTTCTTTGTATGGTGTGAGATGAGATTCCAATTATATATGTTTTTCCTCATGTAGAAAGCTAATTGTCCTGTGCCATTGAATGAATAACCTGTTTTTCCCCCACTGACTTGAAATGACACTTCTGTCATACTCCATGTTCCCATATAAGTTAAGTTACATGCCTGTCTCTGAATAGTTAAAACTATACATTTTGTCCCCCAATTTTATATTGATATTTTCATTTTTGTTCAGTTTTAAATGTTTCAGATTTTCATTTGATTTTTGACCACAAATTATTTAGAAGTAAGTTTAAAATTTTTTTTCCAAATGTCTGGATTTACAGTTTGTTTCAACTTGTTATTTACATTTTCAAACACCAGAATTTGTTATCGTTTAAACTATCTTTTCATTTTGGTTTCAAATTGTATTACACTGAGGTATGAGAGTGTGGTCTCTATGACATGGTGCTGCTCTGTCCATCACAGTAGTTAGTCATCAGTGATGAGCACTTGAAATGGGTTTAGTTCAAATTGAGATGTGCTGTAATTCTAAGACTTAGTATAAAAAAGAAATAGTATTTGGAAATATTAGGTAAAATAAGATATATTATTAAAATTAATTTCACCTGCTTCTTTCACATTTTAAATGTGGCTACTAGAAACTCTGAAATTACCCATATGGCTCACATTAGATTTCTATTGGACAGCACTGATATCTGTAATTCAGCACTTGCTTTGTGGCTTAGCGTTTGGTCAATTTTCATAAGTAGTCAGCTGTGCTTAAAAGGAATGGCAGACTCTTGGTGGGCACGGGGCTCTCTACATGTTCATTAGATCAAACTCAATTGAATTGTTCATCTATTCTGTATCTTTACTAATTTTTTGCCTCCATTGTCTATCAGATTCTAAGATGTGTTAAAACCCATATTCTAGAAGTGTGAATTTATTAATTTCATCTTACTGTTCTGTTCATTTTTGTCTCATATATTCTGAGGCTGTGTTGTTAGAAGCATATGTTGTGTTTTGAGTCTGAGAGTTGTATCTTTTGGGTGATTTTTTCCTTCTACATTTGTATATATTTCTGTTTTTTTTTTTTTCAGCAGTTATTCAAAACATTAACATGTAATCTCTGGAGTTAATCAACATTACTGCCTTCTTTCCTCACCTCTCAAGAGCATTAGGTTGCTGTCATTTGTATCACTATCAGGCCTCAACCTCATCCTTCATATGATTGCTTTCCAGCATTTATATGCCACCTTGTTTTTCAAACTTTTGGAATTTATGTCATTGTTATATATAACTTTTGCATCTTTCTTCTCAATCCTTCATTCTACATTCGATTTTCTTCTGTTGAAGAACAGCTCTTATGGGTTCTCTCAGAAAAGATCTGTGACTATTAACTCTTAACCTTTGTCTGAAATATGATTTTACCTTCACTCTTTGAATGGTTTAGTTTAGCTGGATACAGAGTTTTAGGGTGACTATTCTTCAAAATTGAAGGTAAAACAGTTAGTTGGCTGACAGCCCCCAAAATGTCCACATCCACATCCTAATTCCTAGATCCTATGAATGTTACCTTGTCTGACACAAGGGATTTTGAAGATATGATTAAGATTTTGAGATGAGGAGATTATCCTAGATAATCCCCTAGGTGGGCCCAATGTAATCACAAGCTTCCTTATAAGAGGAAGCCAGGAGAGTCAGAGGCACAGGTGTGGTAGGAAATGTGATGATGGAAGCCAAGGTGTGTGTATGTGAGCTAAGTGGAAGGAAGGGGGCAGGGAGGAAAAAAAGAGCAGGAGGAGGAGAGAGAGAGAGAGAGAGAGAGAGAGAGAGAGAGAGAGAGAGCGCGAGCGCGAGCGAGCTCTGCTGGCTTCGAAGATGGAGAAGGGGCCATCAGCCAAGGAAGCTAAAAAAAGCAAGGAAATAGATTGGCCACTGGAACCTCCAGTAGGAACCAGCCTTGCTGACACCTTTACTTTAGCCTAGTGAGAACTGATTTTAAACTTCTGACTTTCCAAACTATAAGATAATACATTTCTGTTGTTTTAAGCCACTAAATTTATGGTAATTTAGTAAGTTATAGCAGCAGTAGGAAATTAATGTAACCACTATAGATTGTATTAGAGTAAAAAGGAAAGTGGGCATATTGAGTTCAATATGAGATCACAAAGGCTATACTTATTGAGTTAATTCTCACAAGGTTATTTAGATTTAAAGATATTATTTCATCACATTCTGTCCTATTTTTTTTCTTTAATTTTTAGTCTATTCTGTTTGTAGATTTACTACCCAAGTGCCTAAAACGGTGTCTAGCATAAGGTAGGGGTTTCATAAATATTTCAAGAATGTGTTGAATACATGAATGAATGAATAGTAAGTTTTATGTCACTCTAATTGTTGTTTTTTGGTAGGTAACATATTTTTTCATTCTGGTTCTTTTTAAAACTTTCTTTGTATCTTTGGTGTTTTGCTATCTCCCATGCAGTATCTACATATCTGGTGATTCTTATTTATCCTGCTGGACTCATTTGCTTCTTAATTTTTGCTTCATAAGGATTCATGTCTTTCCTCAATTTCAGAAAATTCTTCAGCTTTTTACCCATATCTTCTGTGGAAGAATGAGATACTTTCATTGCTATTTAAAATAATCTTTAAAATGAAATTACTAAAATAATACAGTTCTTCTCTTAACTTGACAAGAAAATGGGAAATGTTAAGATCGCTGAAGCCATAGTCACAAGCTCCTATGACATAGTATAAAATTTATAGTAAACAAACACAGTTCTCTACAATAAATAATCTAACATATGTACTTCCCTAAAACAAACATTCATAGTCTCAAGATTATAAGTCAGGCGTCCTTGGAAATACTAACAGAAATTCTGAATATCACAGGAGAGTTCTTTGCATTTCTTAGTAAACTAAGTTTGAGGAAACTCAGTTTTATAATCTTCTTATGTATCTAAATGAAAACTAATGGCTTCTTGAAAGTTCTATTGGAGCTCTCCTCTCATTCTCCTGATGTTCATTATTAATCCTTAATGATACATGTATTCTCTAGTTTTAAACTATAATTGTAATGTTCTATTAAAATTACTCAGGGCTTATAATAGTTTACTTCCAAACCCCCTTTCTTTTTATTCTGTATTTCTAGTATTTGTATATATGCTGGACTTTTGATTTCTCTTCTGCGAGCTTCTTAAACTCTCCTTTGTATTTTCCATTTTTCTTTCTTTCTTTTTTTTTAAAAATCTCTCTGTGCACTTCTCTAGATAATTTCCCCAAATCCTTCTCCTAATTCATTAATGCTTCTTTAGCAGTGGCATATCTTCTTTTAATGCAGCCATTAAGTTTTTAATTTCAGTGCCTACATTTTTATTTCTAGAAATTTTATTTGGTTTTGTTCAACATCTTTTAGTTAAATTTGTTGTGTCCTATTATTTCTTTTTGGATTCTATTTCTTTATTTCTTTAGCCATTTTAAAGTATGTTTGTAGTTCTTTTAACATTAGTGAGCTCTAATTATCCTATTAAGTCTGCTGATTTTCACTTATTGTGGGTTATTTCCTCACTGCTTTATAATTTTTTCGGGAGGGATTCATTATTATTAGGAATTTTTAAAAGGGAGTCCAGTGTACCCTAGATTATGGGAGAATCCTTATGAAGCAGTTTGCTTCCTTAGTCCAGTTTTTACAATAAATTTTCAGATCGATATTCCATAACACATGGTGATATAAATTCAGACACAACATTTGCAGGTTACCTAGGCTTCAAGTTTCTGTCTTTTAAGTGGGAGACCTTTGAGCTTTCTGATTCCTTTTGTTGCTAGGAAGAGCATTTAAGAAAAAAATAGAGGGACAGTTCTTCTAGAGGTCCCTGCTTTATAATAAGTTCTCACTAATTGTTCTTCAACTCATACAGGCCATAATAGGGGCTTTAAAAACTCATCCTAACTGTTAGAGTCTGCGGCCAGATACAATATTTTTCCTGGTCCCCATGATATCTGGTCAAACACAATAGGCTAGTGCCTGTCTGTCATGACCATGTGTAGTAAGAGATGGAAAGAGTTGGCATCTACCCAATGTTCCTCCTAAGTCCAGGGTTTTGTTCTGATCATTGGGATTATTTATGGGTCCTACAACAGTAAATAATACATTTCACAATTGAGCTTTAATTTGAATCTAAGGACACATAGAAAGAATTCATTTATATTGAGGCTGGGTTAAAGAGTCTTAGTGTCTTGAACTGTGACCCAACAGTGTAGAACCTGTGATTATGGCGAAACTTCAGTGTATGCAAAGATCTGACATTAAATTATTCTATCTCTAAGACTAGAGAATGAACCACTTCACTCAAAGTCCCAAACTAGGTTGTTCCTATCTTTCGTTTCCTTGGATGTGGGAGGGTAGAACTTGAAGGTTCTTTTAAATTCCGTGTTTCTAGCTCATATATTCACTAAAGTTCTGAGTGCCATGTACAAAGCTAAGTCTTTCTTTTTCTTTTCTTTAAGTCTTAAATCTAATATCTGAGTCTAACTAAACTATTGATAGCACATTGGGAAAGAAGAAATCACTGGAAATCCCTTTCAACAGCCACTGGACACACCTTCCCCTAGTTTACATAGGTTTAGTACTGTATTATGAGGTATTTCTTACTGAACATTGTTATTTTACCACGTATTTCAACATTATCTGTTTTTGGAAAATGAAAGAAAAATGATTACTTAGTTGTGCCGTGTCCCTGTGACTCCTGCTATTTCTTTCAAGGAGCAACATTTTAGTAAAATAGTAATGCCAGATACTAAATCCATTAGCTTTTACTTTTCCTAGCTGCACGTAAGTACCCTTACTCTAATTATAACCAAGAGGTCATTCCTAAGAAATTACTAACCTTCAAATGATATGAGATAATTATTCCCAAGAGAATCAAACAAATTTGTAAGACAAATACAGTTGAAATTTCAGACATCAATCTCTTTTTTGCCATAGCCTGGGAACAAGGGAACTATGAAATATAATTTTACCCCAAGGTCCAACAAATGACTGCATGAAAATGATTTCCCGCCTGCCAAAAAAAGAAAAAGAAAAAGGAAAAGAAAAAAGAGAAAAAAAGAACACTTTATTTTGGTACATAGCCTAATACTTGTGCAGGGTGTTGTTTTGTTTAAATAATAAAAATTCCCTGAAGGAGAAAAATCATTCTCTTCCAAATTGAAGAGTTTTAAAAATAAAGTCAGTATGTATTTTAGGAACAATTTGCTCTGCCTTAGTCAACCATTCTGACTTAGTGTTGCGTCAGTTCAGTGTGTAACCAATAGAATATTGGACCACGCTTTTCATTTAGAGAAGCATTTGGCTGGTCGAATCTATCCCAACTTCCCACTAAAACACATATGAAGATATTGGAAGAGGTGAAGTGCATACCATTGCCAAAAAGTGAAACTCACTGTCAACCCACAGACCAAATCTGAGAGGAATTTCCTTTAGATTCAAGACCAATTATCCTACATTTTAAAATGAATAGTCCTCCTCCCTGAACAGTGCTTATGGAAAGAGAAAAAAAAATCTCCCTTAGTACCAGCCCCAAAATCTTGGACGCAACCCATTTACGGCAGTTTCCCAAACTAGTGCGTCTAGGAGCTTAATTCCTAAGAGATGTTCCTTCTAGAAAAGGGCACGTGGTCAGAAGTTTGGTTACTTCTGCAAAATATATCTTCTTTTGGAGATTTATAAAGTACATATTAAAGTTTATGAGAGTTCTTGAAGAATAAAAATTTATTTAATTCTGTTTAACTTAGAATTCTTAAAATGCATTCAACCACACAGCCCACTCTTTTTTCTGTGTAATAAAACCTGTTAACGTCCTATAGCACCGGTGTTCCAAGAAGCTTGCTTTGAGAATGCTACCTGGATACGTGCATACATAGATTATGCTTTCGAAATTACAGAATATTATTTCCCTTTTCTCTTCTCTCTTTTTATACCAAGTTTGAGATAAAATTATTTAAAAATAAGTGAATAATGTTCGAGACTAGGAGAAATTGTGGTAGAAGAAAGTCTTATGAGTAGAGTATACTAAGATAAAAATAAGGCAGCATGTAATGAAGACCGGTAAATTATAGGAGTGTAAAGTATAATATATGCAAATATTCAGCAAATACAATATAAATGCAAACAATAAGAAAAAAAATTTAATTAAGAAAACTATTCCAAAGTTCATATAGAAAAATGGACAAGAAAGAATAGCCACAAAAATTCTGAAAAGAAGTGTAATAAGAGAAATTAGCCTAATTACTTTGGCTTCTTTGTGAAGATATCACATAAAACAAAAAAGTTTTGGCACATCAATAGACAGATTGCTCTCAGTGGAAGAAAAGCAAAGGTCTAGAAGTTCCCAGACTGAACTACATGAGGGAATTCAGTATATGACAAAGGTAGCCTCTCAAATTAGTAGGAATAAATAACACTAAACTCACACATAGTGCTCTCTTTGTGCCAGAGTGTCTCAGTACTTCGCATGTACTGACTTATTTCACCCCACAAACACTCTTTGAAGAAAATAATTTCATTAACGTCAATTTGTACTGTACCTGAGGCTAGTAAGTAAAGCAGAATTTGAATTGAAACCCGAGCTATAGATCCTGTGCTTTAAACTCTTCCACTCATCAAACGGTTACATAAAAATGTTCATCAAATAATTACTGTTAAGTAAAAAATATTAACAGATTATAGTCTTGAAGCCCTCAAATTGTATGTATATGTTTACATAATTGTATGTTTTTACATTGTACATATATGAAAATAAGTAGGTGGGAAAACACTAAAATAGTTAGTAGTTTGAGAATTATAGGTGAGCCCAAAATTTCTTAATTTGTAATTTTTAAAAAAGATTTTTTTAAAATATAGCTAACAGACAATATTGTATTAGTTTCAGGTATACACCATAGTTATTCAACATTTATATATCTAAAGAAGTGATCACCATGATTAGTCCAGCAACAGTCTGACACCATACAATGCTATCACAATATTATTGACTATATTCCCTGTGCTGTACACCACATCCCCATGACTTATTTGTTTTATACCTGGAAGTTCGACCCTCTTATTCTCCTTCACCTTTTTCCCCCTTTTTTAATTTTTTGATTACCATTGACATTCAATATTTTTTTATATTTGTTTCAGGTGTATAGCATAGTGGTTAGACATTTCTATAATTTACAAAGTGATCTCCCTGAATAGTCTAGAACCCACCTGGCACCACACATAGTTATTACTATATTATTAACTATATTTCCTATGCTATACTTTACATCCCCATCACTATTTTGTAACTACCAATTTGTACTTTTTAATCTCTTCACCTTTTTCATCCTAACCCTTAACGCCCTTCCATCTGGCAACCTGTATCTATGAGTCTCTTTTTGTTTTTTTTGTTTGTTTGTTTCTTTTGTTATTTAGATTTCACATATAAGTGAGATCATATGGTATTTTTCTTTCTCTGTCTGATTTATTTCACTTACTATAACACCTTTCAGTTTCATCTATATTTTCACAAATGATAAGATTTCATTCTTTTTTTTTTTTTTTATGGCTGAGTAACATTCCATTGCATATATGTACCACATCTTTATCCAATCATCTATTGATAGTCACTTAGGTTGCTTCCATATCTTGGCTATTGTAAATAATGCTGTCATGAACATAGGGGTGTGTATGTCTTTTCAAATTCGTGTTTTGGAATTTTTTAGATAAATATCCCAAAGTGGGATATTATGCTGGGTCATATGGCAGTTCTATTTTTAATTTTTTGAGGAACCTCCACACTATTTTCCACAGTGGCTGTACCAACTTGCAATCACACCAACAGTACACAAGGGTTTCCTTTCCTTCACATCCTCGCCAGTGGTTGTTGTTTCATGATTTATCGATGCGAGCCATTCTGACAGGTATGAGGTGATATCTCATTGTGGTTTTAAACTGCATTTCTCTGATGATTAGTAACCTTGAGCTTCTTTTCATATATCTATTGGCCATCTGTATTTCCTCTTTAAAGAAATATCTATTCAGGTCCTATGCCCATTTTTAATTGGATCGTTAGGGTTTTTTTTTTTTTGGCTTTGAGTTCCTTGAGTTCTTTATAAATTTTAGGTATCAATCCCTTATCAGATGTATCATTGGTGAATATCTTCTCCCATTCAGTAGGTTGTCTTTTTGTTTTGGTGATGGTTTCCTTTGCTGTGAAAAAACTTTTTATGATGTAGTCCCATTTTTTTTATTTTTTCTTTTGTTTCCCTTGCCTGAGGAGATATATCAAAAAAGAATATTACTAAGAGCAATGTCAGAGAGTTTACTGCCTGCGTTTTCTTCTAGGAGTTTATGGTTTCAGGTCTTACATTTAAGTCTTTAATCCATTTTGAATTTATTCTTGTATATAGTGTAAGCAGGTGGTCCATTTTAATTTTTTTGCATGTATCTGTCCAACACCATTTACTGAAAAGATTATCTTTATCTCATTGTGTACTCTTGCTTCCTTTGTGTCTAAGTACTTCACATGTACTGACTTATTTACATGATTTTTAAATATGACAACTTCATATGATTAAATGACCATACAGAAGTGGACTTACTTCTGGGCTCTTTATTCTGTTCCATTGATCTATGTGTCTGTTTTCATGCCAGTGCCATGCTGTTTTCATTACTAGAGACTTGTAGTTTATTTTGATATCAGATAGTGTGATACCTCCAACTTTGTCTTTCTCAAGATTGCTTTGGCTATTTGAGATCTTTATGTCCCTATAAATTTTAGGATTATTTGTTCTAGTTCTGTGAAAAATGCCATTGATATTTTGATAGGGATTGTGTAGATTGCTTTGGGTAGTGTGTGCATTTTAACGATATTAATTCTTCCTATCCGTGAGCACAGTATGTGCTTCAATTTACTTGTATCTTCTTCAATTTCTTTCTTCAATGTCTTATAATTTTCCAAGTACAGATCTTTTACCTCTTTGGTTAAATTTATTCCTAAGTATTTTATTTTATTTGTTTATGCAGTCGTAAATGGGACTGTTTTCTTAATTTCTATTTCTAATAGTTCATTATTGATGTATAAAAATGCAAACTAATTCTGAATATTAATTTTGTACCCTGCTACTTTACTGAATTTATTTATCAGTTCTAACAGTTTTTTGGTAGACTCTAGGGTTCTCTATATATAGTATCTTGTCTTCTGCAAATAATGACAGTTGTACTTCTTCCTTTTTAATTTGGATGGCTTTTATTTCTTTTTCTTGTCTGATTACTGTAGCTAGGACTTCCAATACTATGTTGAATAAAAGTGGTGAAAATGGACATCCTTGTCTTGTTCCTGATCTTAAGGAAGATGTTTTGAATTAATTAATTAATTAATTAGTTTGTTTGTTTATTTATTTTAAGGAAGCACTTTTAATTTTTCACCATTGAGTATGATGTTAGCTGTTTATCATGTATGGCCTTTATTATGTTGAGGTATGTTCTCTCTATTCCCACTTAGCTGAGAGTTTTTATCATAAACGGATGCTGGATTTTGTCAAATGCTTTTTCTACATCTATTGATATGATCATATGATTCTTATTTTTCAATTTGTTAATGTGGTGTATCACATTAATTGATTTGGGAATATCGAACAAACCTTATAGCCCAAGAATAAATCCCACTTGATCATGGCGTATGATCTTATTTAATGTATTGCTGAATTCAGTTTGCTAATGTTTCATTGAGAATTTTTGCATCTATGTTCATCAGGGATTTTGTGTGTGTGTATAT
>NW_011888820.1:6830376-6861537 GCF_000151845.1 Pteropus vampyrus
GAGGTGGAGGTGGAGGTGGAGGTGGAGGTGGAGGTGGAGATGGAGATAGAGATAGAGATAGAGACAGAGTTAGAGATAGAGATAGAGATAGAGATATAGTAATGTCTGACTACTTTTTACAATAATTCTAGGGCATCAGAGGACTGAAGTTGTGGCTTTATGATGAAATCAATTTAGTATCTCCTAAGACTGAAACTCATTAGGCCCTTGCATAAATCCTCCCCCAGGAAATATTATTAGGCCTTAAACTAAAGAACATATCTTTCCATACATGGACAATGAAACAAACATTCTGTTATGCAAGCCAGTGGCAGTTCTAAAAACAGTCTGCGATTTCATGTTACTAGTTTTCAGTCGGTGTGAACCTGCACATCTCTTACGTGGGGAAGCGATGTGCTCATGCCGTATCTCACATAGGAACAATTGCTGCAGCATAATATTCTCTATCCCAATAAGGAGGATTGCATTGTATGCCTGACATTAGGAGAACTGCAGGTTCCCTGGAGGGATTTTCCCCCAAATCTTCTATATCAGTCTTCCTTTTTAAATAACATTTCTTTGTGGGAATTGTAGGTTCAGTCTCATGTCAGTAAATAGTCCCCTAATAGCCCTCCATGGCTAAGTTATGACTTATCCCCAAAAGGAAAATGCTGCTTTGTGAGCATGTTATATTGAGGCTAAGAGTCAAGTCATAAAACATTAGCTCTCATATCTGAGTGCCTGTTCGCTAAAACACTATTTATTTGTACATAAATATTTGTCTTTTCTTTGCTGGGGTATATTTGCTTGTGTATTCAAGTTGACCATATGCGTAAATTAAAAATGTCCAAAGCGTTACAATGGGAATGTAAATTAGGAGCTGATTATTTTGGCTGCTAGTTTTTCAGAAATATTAAACAGATATTTACTTTATATAATGAATAAATACTTTTCCCATATTGAAGTTGTCATATTTAAAAATCATGTAAAACTGTAAGTATTAAATTAAAAGATGACCACACAGCTCTTTATTGTTTTTGGCACTTTTTTGCTGTGAAATTAATTTTCATGCATATATGATAAGGAACCTTATGAAAGAAAACAATTCCTTTGATATCATAAAAGTATAATGTTATTAAAATTACCATGTACATTTATACATTGAGCACTTTAAAATAATACATGCTAAAATTATGAAAGGTCCATAAGATATCTTTTTTGTTCATCTGTCCATTTGCTTCCTCGTATGGTCTCTGATTCTCTGAGTTTTCTTCCTAATGCATGTTATAAAATCGTCTTATCTTTAAATTTCTAAAGAATAGTCACACTTGCTTCCTGACTTCTACTGATAGAACATATGTATTTCCCAAGTCAAAATGTGTTTTTTAATTGCTTTGGGTAAAAATTTGAAGTTACTTCTCAAAGTGAGCACAAAGGTGAAACGGGTGTTTCTGCTTCTCATTTTACTTTTTCTCCAAAGTGTCTGTGGAATGAAGCTGTTTTTCTTAGAAACTCCTAGTATCGCTAAGGCACCAAGGTAGATTATGAAAATGATATGTATAAAAATTAGGTGGAAATAATCTATGCCGTGCTTTCACAAGGAAAGATATAAGCAGTCTTGTCAAGAGGGTTTTGAATATACTCATTCATTATGCATTTTTCTGTCAAGTGTTGATAAGAGGCTCATTACGCTTAAGTTTGAGCTTAAACTTGGAATGTAGTATTTGAAAAGAAGGTGCTGAAAGCAGTTTTAAACCTTCTTTATGTCTCTGCTAAAAATAATTAAATGGAACAGAAGAAGAAAAGAAACGCTGTCACCGTCATGTCAAATCAGCTTACCGTGGGCTCTGACACAAAATGGAAAACGGAAAGGAAGTGCTGTTTAGCCCTTGAGAGTGAAATAAATTTGATGTTGGTTCATTCTGCAGCCTTCCCAAGGATGTTGACAGAAGTTGCATGTGAGATTCTAACAACTAAGTGTGAGCTGCAATTAGCTCTCTATGGGAAAGCCCTGTGAAATCCACTTACACAAAAAGGTAAGTAAAGTAAAAGCAAGTTTCAGAAGATTTATACTTTGATATTTTTGGCCTGAAAAATGAAATGAGAGCTCTATAATAAGAAACTGTATTACTGTTATGGTTTACTCTCAACTGGTTTGGAAAATAAAAATAATATTGTGCTTATTGAACAATAAGAAACTCTCACAATTAGAACCAAAAAAAGAGAAGTCATCTGAAACTAAAAATTATATCTGAGACTGTACTAAAGAGAGAATAATATTCTGGGAGAGACAAAACTGTAGGGGCAGACACAGATGGCTGGTCGCCAGGGTTAAGGTGAAGGAAGGTGTTGACTGCAACAGGTAATGGAACCATTTTGTATCTTGACTGTGGTGCTGGTTGCAAACTCTGCATCTGTCAAAATTCATTGACCTGTACATCCAGAAGAGTGAATTTTAGTGTATGCAAATTAGCAAAAAATTTGGTATTAAAAAAACCCCACCAAAACCAAAAGTAATTTTAATTTCAAGGTGAAAAGTTCATCACTACTTTTTTTTTAATCTCTTGACATGGTTTCTGATTCTAGGCAAGTGGAGGCAGGAAAGACAAGTTAGAGGAAAACTACTCTGTGCCTTAAGGTTTGTTTACCCTGAGTTCTCAGCAATATAACAAACACCAGAAATATAACAAACACCAGAATTGTCACCTCCCAGAATTAATAGACGTTAACATTTTATCGTTTTTGCATCAGATTTTTCTATGTAAACAAAATAGAACTTTATAAAGGTGAAGCTCCTTTTATTCTTCTCTCCTGGCAAGTTCTACTACTCGCCCCCTCCAGATGATTTGGAAAAAGAATAGAGTCAGCCATAAGTTGTGGGGGAAATTATGAATGCTCTCTTCAGGAAATGGAATGGGTCACATTTATCATATAATCACTGGGTACATATCTCCACAGTTGGTGCCCTTGGAAAGGCCGGATTAATACACACATGTCAACATATAAAAGACACATAAACCTAGCTGGGTGCACAGAGCTAGCTAGATGCAGTCCTGGGAACGAATGTACATGTTTGGTTTAGCGACTAGGCTGGATAGAATTAGCCAACCTGGGTACCCATTACCAACTTCCAATTTTTCCAACTTTCTCATCCCCTTCCCCTAAGAAACTCCCACAATAATCAGTCCCATTTAGAGAGAAATAAAAAGACCAAACAGGTCTGTACGTAACAGGATTAATAAAGTTTTTCATTCTTAGGAATATCAAACCGAAGAGATCACAAGAAAATAAATTTGGTATTAATGATGAAACTGTCATGTTAATTTAAAAGAAAATAACCGTAGATTGCAAAAACTGCCTGAGCTGTCCAAATGTCCCTACTGTCTTTCCACTACATGCCTCTCTCTGACAAGAAAATTGCTAGTCTTAATTCAAAATAAAGCAATTATCAAACAGAGATGTGTCATATGTATAGTCGGCCCTCTTACAGGAATAACTTGCTTGTGGCATCGAGAAAGTCAAAATTGCTTTCTTAAATGTTTTGTGGAATTATCAGAGCACCAGAGTAGCATATTAGCCTAACTTTTTAATGTAACTTTATTCGTATAAGCACGAGGTAATGTGACTGCGTGAGACCGATGTCATCCTGCCATCAGCTACGCGAACTGCTAGATTCCCCCAAGATCAAGAACAAGAATTGTTTCTTCAAGTTCAAATTCTTTTAAGTGGCTTTTGAGACCCTTTACAACCAGACTCCAACTTTGAGCTTCTATTTTTCACTGCTCTTGAAAGGCGCCTGTTGATCTAACCAAATCTGTTTGCTTGCCATGCGCCATCACACCCCATTCCTTGGTCTTGTCTCTCCACAGTGATTCTTTTGGTAACTTCAGCCAGCCTCATGGCAGAATGCCATCCATATATCTGTAACTCCCCAAATTGTATCTGTATCTCTCTCCTATACCCCATGGCCTTCTTGACATCTATCCTCTGATGTCCAATGTCTGGTTACTCAAAGTGTGATTCTCAGTTTAACACCATAGCATTACCTGGAAGCTTGTTAGAGATGCAGAACTTTGGATTCCATCTTTGACTGAATCAGAATCTGCATTATAACAAGATCCCCAGATTCGTATGCACATTAAAGTTTGAGAAGCCTTGGTCTATATCACAATTGAGGATTTAGCATATTCTACCCTTATGATGTTATTTATCTTAGGCAATTATTCTATCAGATTACAAACCTTGCATAGTTTGAGGCCAGGACTCATTTTGCTTTATACTTCTAGCACCTAGCAGAGGAGATCCTAACAGAATAAATACCAAATGTGTTCGACAACACTAAAATGAAGATGGACAAATTTGCATGAAAGCCTATTGCCTTAGAGTCTGGGATAGAGGAAGGGTGATTGACTCATGTTACCAGCCAGCCATTCACTGGCAAAGGCATCACTGCTTATCACTGTGGCTTCATAAGCTTGCAAGTACTTTATGACTGATTATAGGAGGGGCTGTACTATGTTTTAGGATGTCAATGAAGTAATGCTTTTGCAAGAAGTTACCACTAAATGATGCTAAAACAATCTCACCCTTTCTCTGGCTTATTCAAAATTTGAATTTGTCCAAGGAGCCAATTAGAACCACTGCCCCATTTGTCCTGCTCTAACCTGGACATCTATACAATAATTGGGGCATGTCTGAGGCTTTTTCTTAAAATATGTGTTTACCAGCGTTGGCCTGGGCTTACGCTGGATCACACTGGGCCTGTGTTTTTCAGCAGAATAGATGAGCATTCACATTTCACTCGGAGCTGTGGTGTCCCCTATTCAATTTTCCACTTTTGTTCCTGTATCTGATACTCATTTAAGAGGATTTCACAGGACCCACAGGATTTGTGAAAATCAATGGGCAGTATATTTACCTCTCAGGCAACCTCAGAACGGCCCTCATTTACATCAGAAATTGAAACAGTGAAATGGAGTTAGTAACAGTGAGGCTGCTAAAGTCCAACAGCCTCTGAAGGTGGGGCTATGGGCCTCCGGGCACCAGGCAGAGTCAAATCACTTAGTGATGTGCTACTGTGGAGAGGAAGGCTGGCTTTGAAATAGAACTTTCATGTAAATGAAAGCCAGCATTACCATCTGTTGTTAGAGTGTGTTTTAGGTGCCAATGCTTATTGTCCAAGTAAATGAAGTCTCCAGCTAAAACATTATTCCTTATTTTCAATCTCTCTTCTATCTGCATTGCTGTGTTTTATTTTGAAGCAGAGTTTCCCAAATGTGCCTGATGGAGAACCACATGGGAAGCTTATTAAACAGTTGCTTTCCTGAGACCCACCCCAGACCTCATTAAGGTTTCCCCAAAACTGCCAGGGAATAAGCATTTAAAATGAACTCTCCAGAAAGTTCTTAATTGAATTACATTCTATTAAGTGTTTATTTTTGTATGTTTTCTGAGAAAGAATAGAAAAGTTTCTCTGTTTCTGTTCATTCATTTAGTCAAGAATTTTCTGAGTCATTTCTGGATCCCGGACCCTATGTGAAGCTCTGGGGCAATGAAGATGAATAAGACTGAGTCCCTACCTTTAAGGAGATCAAATCACACGGGAGACTAGACGCACAGCAAGATACACAGAACATAATGTGAGGACCATATAGGAACTAGGCACAAACCAAATCCTACAGTTATATCTGTTTGAAAGAAATAATAATCCTACAAATTTAAAAATAGAGCCAAAACAAAATTTTTATGGAATCAGCATGGTCCATCACTGTCTCATACCTTGGTTGCCATAGAATGAAATATTATGTCCTTCCCATGAACCACTTCGTTCTGTAACCATCAGTGTGGCAGGGAGAAGTTGCCCTTACTTGGGACTCCAGCCGTTTCTGCTTCTTGCTATCCCCTTTTTCTTTCAAATGCAAACTATTTAATACGAATGTTATTTTTTCCAAGCAGAGCATACTGTCTAATATTGGGCTTTCTACCAGGGGAATACCTTACTAAATAGAGCTTAGTGCCATATATTTTTTAGACATAGATTTAATTTTCCTGGAAAGAATTGCTAATCTGCTCTGGAGGGACTTCAGGTTGAAAGCCTTCTTGACAAAAATAAATACATAAAGAATAAAATAAATCTAACGCCAGTTTTTCTACTATCTACATTCCCATATAAAGAACTCCAGTTAAACTTGAAGTGAACACAAGAATAATAATTGTATCCTGTCATATGCTCCCTATTTTCCTAAATAACGATATTCTAAGCGTCATAAATATAGCTGGTAAGTAATTAAAGAGAATGCACCCCACTTCACGGCCAGCTTTTAAAAGTTGAGATGTAGGTTGAGGTAATCTCACATTAAAGGTTTCTTCCTGTGTTTGAGGGAATCTGGCCCCATTACTTGTGAGCTCAGTGAACCCATATTTCTTAAGCAAGAATAGTCACACAATTGTGCCCCAGCTCTCTAGGAAATCATGATGAATTCCTATAGTCAGAGTCATGGAGCTCTGGAGATCGATGTCTATGTGGCAGCTATACTGCGGGCAAGCAAATCAGCCACCTTGTCTGATGTCTCAGGGTTTCCCTGAGGCAGTTGGACCTTCCAACTTTTGGAGACATTTTGGAGACTGTCAGTCTCCAAAAAATTATCTTCCCAGTATGTGTAGTCATCATATTTATTCCCATTATTTTTGAATAGCAAAGAAAACCAAAATAATAGATCTTCAGAGGATGAAACGACATTGATGATGGTGATGATGATGAAGACAATGAGAATGATGATGATAGAAACTAGCATTAGGTCAATGTGGCCCCCCCACCCCGGGCTAAGTGCTATCTAGTCACTATATCACAAAATCTCATAGTCATGACACTGTGCAAAAGAAACAAAACACAAAAAAGTATGATTTCATACTTAAAGTTCTAGAACAGGCAAAACTAACCTATGATGGCTAGAATCAGATCAGTGGTTGTCTGGGCAGGAAGTGAGACAGAGCTGCAATGGAGCTTAAGGGATCTTTTTGGGGAGGAGGAAATGTTTCATGTCTTTGGTGGTTTCATTGGGAGATCTGAGCACCATGGCTTTCTGTGAACTTTCTGCCCTAAGGTCAGGCCCATGGTTCATGACTCTTACAAAAGTGGTCCTCAGCCTTTAGTTTTTAATGAGACCCACCGGGAATGCTTGCCTAAAATACAGATTTCTGGGCTCTTCTCGGCATCACTAAACAGGACTCTCTGGGAATGGAACCCTGAAATATGGACATTAAACCATCACCCCAACTGTTTCTGAAGCAAAAATTCGAGGCCTGTACCACCCTACTAAAGTGGGGCTTCCTGCCTGCAGCTGGATATGCTGAGGACCAAGTGTGTCTATCCATGGTTCTACAAAAACCCATCCCTGCTCCCAGAAGGAACTATCAGAGCACATGAAAATGATAAGTGGCTGCATTTTTGTATTTGAAGGAAAGAGTTGTATGTAAAACTAAACAAAAAACTACATGCGTGGAAGTGACCAGTAATCCCTAGCCTTTTCCTGAGCAATGCCGCCTGCTACTTCATTATTAGTTCTCTTTTTATGCCCTGATGATGCTTTTTGTTTACCTAGGCCAACTGGTTTTTAATTGATTTTCTAATAAAGGTATTTCTTGCTCTCTTTCACTCTGATTAAGAACCATAGCATGATCTCATCAGGCCTGGACAAGTATTGATGGACTGGGGTATCATGGGGCTAATAAAGAGTGTTATCCAGTATTTTTTAGTGACACGTAAAAACTCCCTCATGAAAGATACAGGAGACAGAGCATAATATAAATGTCATTCTAGAAACAGAGGTACTATGGTATATATGGCCAGACATTAGTGATTCCATTAATGCACTAAGACAGGTCTCTCCCAGGGATAAGTGGTGGTGAGTGGGCGCTGGAGGGTCAGAAGGATTGCAAAGAGGAAGCCATCACAAACAAAAAGCGAGCCCTGTAGGTCTCTAGGTTTTTCTAGACAAGCTGCAGCAATCTAATAAAATGCTCGAGATGAATAAATAAGAAAAGAGAACTTAATTCAACTCTTTGTTTACTCATCTTCACCTTTTCTTTTTCTCAGAACAGTTTAAAATATTTAAGAAGGAAGAAAGTGTTGAAAGCCAGAAGTGCTGTTGGATTTATCTTCCTTTACTCATTAAATCTTTAAATTCAATGTGATCCACTCTATTTCTTGGATTACCGAGGGAAAGAAGGAGTCAGGGTCCATGAGAGAAATTATTTGAGGGCATTTCCAGCTACTGCAGACAAATGAACATTGCCCAGTATTAGAGCAAAGAGCACCAGCCTCACCATGAAGTGACTGGCTTCAGAGAGTTCAGGAAACTCTAGTAGGCCAAAGGGCAAGAGAGATTTTGAAAGTTTTTTTCCAGATTAAAAGTGGGGTTATTTTGTGATGGGGTTATTTAGCTGACCCAGGGCCACGGAAGATAGAAAACATTTAAGACTATCCATTCCCTTCTAGGAAGGGACTGGCTAAAGGGCATAAACTGTCTAGGAAAGGAAACACGTGAGCATACATGTTCACACACACTTAGAGTTCAAAGAAGCACATATGTAATAGCCTCTCCAAATAATACATTTTGGAAGTTATTTTAAAAGTTTGATATGCTAAAAAATCGACCAAGAAAAACCACTTCAAAGGTAACAGAACATAATTTTCTTTTTGCATTTGTCTCTACGTTTTCATTGTCCATTGACTTTATCCTTTTCAGGGGATTCTGTGTTTAGTGGGTAGGCATAAATGCCAGTAGATGCGAATTATTACCATTAATTATTACCAGTAACTCCATTTGTACCTACAGGCTGTTAAGGCGTGGGGAAACTCAATGTGTGCGTGTGTGTGTGTGTGTGTGTGTGTGTGTGCGTGCACGCACACGCCTGTTTTCCTGAAAAATTGGAATCATCCTATGAATATGAAGGAGCATGGATCTTACTCAATGTACCATCAGTTACCTACGATATCATCTAATTCATTCGGTCATTTAACAGATAATTATTATCATGCACGCCCTTTTCATGTTGCAATTTCTTACTGACATTTCACTCCTTCAGGTTTTCTTTTGTTTGGTTTTGCAACTAAAACCCCAAAAACAGTTGTAGGAATCACTTCCGAATGAAAAGGTACAGGATGAGAGTGGGTCAGGGTCTGAGATGATGAATAATGTATTTTAAATATAATAAAAGCCATTGACAAAAATTTGAAATACTTTGTCTCCTTTCTCTGACCTGAACATTAATAAAATTATTTTCAAGAAGTACTATAGGTTTGCTGAACAAATTTAGAAAACACTAATTGGCAAATAAGGAATAACATGGAAAAAACACAGATAGTTCCAGCATCTCCCAGAGATAATCACTGCTAATATTCTCTTGCGTGCCTCCTTCCCATCCCTTATCCGTACACGTACTATGGGTTTTGTATGGAATTTTGTAAAAAGGAAGTCAAGGTGTGTAAACAGTTTGGAAAACTGCTTATTTTATTTATGTTCTGAACACTATTTCCTTTGACACCATCAGAATATAGATGGCAGCTAAGGAATTACCTTCCATTCTGTGTAAGTGGCCGTGAGCCTTTGCCTCTCTACGGTCCATCTCTTTTCTGGGCGTGCTTTTTCGATGTCAGAGCATAATAGTAATAGCTAACTGATCACTTATCATGTGCTAGCCACTTACTGGAGTATCCCTTGTAAACCTTAGAACAACACCAGGAGGCCTGTTTCACAGATGAAGAAATGGAGGCATGAAGACGTTGATAGCACAGAGTTAACGGTAAAGCCAAGACTGGAATCTAGGCAGCCTGACTCCATGATTGTAGGCATTGCCCTCGCTGCCTGAAAATGCGTACAGATCTGTCAGATTTGAACAGGAGTCAAAATCCGTGAACCCGACCAGAAACCTGGTTGGCAGCTCGGACATCCTCTGGTGCAACCGTCTCGATTTTAAATGAGGAACTTCAGGCATCCAGGCTCCCAAGTCACCTTCTGTTGTTCTTTCTGTTCTACCACACTGCCTCCCGGCCATCCCACTTTATTTTTCCTTTTCAAAACTCTGTGACTTGAGTGTTTGGGGACATGAAAGATTAATAACCTCGGTCTGGACCAGGCGGACTGTGGGCAGGCCATGTGAGAAATTTTCCCACACTTTGGTGCCAACAGGTCTCGGGCCTGAACTGCACGCCCCTGTTATTCTTTCTAGCTGTGGGCCTTCCTGGAGCCAACCAGACCCTCTGTGACAAACTGAAACAAGGTTTTGAGACAGAGACCCATGGGACGCTGCTACACAACTCGTCAAGGAGCCAGCTCTGGACGTCTTTACCTTCATTCTAAAACTAGTGTCAGACCAGAGACATGCTGGAACCTTACCAAGCTGACACTTTAATCTATGTAACTAAATCCATCAGTGAAATAGTAATGCTGTCTACAGTATTTTTCCTTTCCTAGTCAGTTATTAGCAGCCAGAAAATGTTTGTCTCAAGGAATTCACTTCCCCCAGGACCTTATTCGAGTGCCACAGAGTTCAGTGAGAAAAATGTGAGGCCTATCTCTGGGTCCTGAAGCAGGTTCTGTTGATGAGCTCAGTGACTGTGGACATGTGGCTTCTCCTCTCTGGACCCACCTTTCATCAATAAACCAACTGGCTTGACTGAAATGGATTCTAAACCTCTTCCAACTTTCAAGTATCTATGGTCATTGCCAGCCTCAGTCAAACGAACTCTACACTTGCCTAAATTTTCATTAATTTGTGCACTTAGTCATTTATTTAAGCATATTTTTTAAGTACCTATTTGTACCCAGTGTTCGAAATAGAGTGGTTGACAAACAAACATATAATCAATTAGTCTGTTGTGATAAGTGCAACCAATGAAAAATACAGGGAGATATGAGAGTACGTGTCAGGACCTGGCCTCAGCTGGGAGGCCAGACATGGCCATGGGATGAAGCAGGCAGGCAGAGAAAACATCAGATTTGGATGGCCCTGAGCTCGGAAGGATATAGAACCATTCAAAGATATATAAAAGGGCCCCAAAGGGACTGGAGTATAATTGGCGAAGGGGATGTGGTTTCCCATTGTCCTTAGAATAAAATCCCAGCTCTTACCCTGATCGTGGCTATAAGGCTCTGCCTAAATCCCCAACCTCATGCCACTCTGTCTGTGATTCACTCTTCTCAAAGCACAATGTCCTTCTCTTTCTCTACCATGTCACTTATTTTAGCTTCAACACACTGCAGGTGCTAAAACACTCTTCCTTCTGCCCTCACAGTGCCCAAATCCGCCTCAGACTTCTGGAATCAGCTTAACTGTTCTCTCTCAAAAGGGGCCTTCCCTAAGCATCTCAGCTCAGGGAAGTCAGCTCTCCCCACTTTATTAGTTTCTATCTCAGTACCTGTTCATTTCTGTCATAGCACTTGTCATGGTTATTTTGTTTACTTGTTTATTTCCCTAGGGCAGGTGCCATATCTCTCTCGGTCTCCTCATTAAATATTTGGGGTACGAAGGAGGCTAGAGTGTAGACAGATTATAAAAAGCCTTATAGAGCTGACTAAGGAACTTGGGTTTCATCCTGTGAGCAAAGGCATGCATCTGAGAGACCTGAGGAGAATGTTATTGTATCTCATATTATACACATCGGAGTGCTTTATGGAGACCAGCTGGAAAAGCATCATGAGAAGTTATGGGGAGACCAGGTAAAGGTGATTACAATAGTCACTGTGAGAGACGAGAGTGGTTCAGACTGGTGTGGTGGAGTAAAGATGAGCGTGGTGGCTGGACTCGAAAGGTATTTAGGAGATAAGAGTCCCTACAATTTGGTGATGTTTCAGGTATGTATGGCAAAGGGAGAAGAAAGCATAGAGGAGACCCCAGTTTTTGTCACAAAGATCCTTTTACCAGTATGGAAATCATTAGAGACGGAGGAGTTGGGTTATAGAAAGAAGATAAAGGTTCAGATTTGGGATGTTTTGTGTTTTGGGTGCCTGTGAGACATCCATTAGAAGATCTGTTCCAAGGGCAGTGGAATACATGAATCTGGAGCTTTGAACAGACGTGTGGGCTGGAAGACAAATTTAGTTGAGTCATAGTGGTTTGGAAGTGACAGTTCTAAGAGACAAATGTAAGACCGATAGGTAGGATCCGAGGGAATAAACAATCACCCCTTGAAAACCCTGATGGGGAGATAAGACAGTCAGGTTTGATAATGGTGGGAAAGTGGATGAGGTTAATGAGAAAAGATTTTCAGGGTGTAGGAGAGCTTTATGTCAGTGGGACAGTTCTAGATAGCACATGTCAGGATTTGAGGGGATGTGGAGAGTAGAGCTGAGTTAATGGCCAGAGAGAATTAGAGGAATGGAACTATGGGTGAGAAACATGGGCCATAGTTCATGGGGCTAATCTGAGAAATCTGTGTCTGTGTTTCTAAAAGACTGACACCTGGAAGTATAAAATTTATACAAATAGTCTTTGGATACTTTGAAAGAAGGGGCAAAAGTGCAGAAGGAAAACAAAGTGGGTGGTAGAGATTAAGAAGTCTCTTAAGGTTGATTTAAGAAAGCGGGTGCTAAACAGGTACAACCAACCCCTTTAACACATTAGTGGTCTCAAACCCCAGGCTCTAGGGGAACAGCGTGGCTTCTCTTTACTCAGAAAGTCAGTGCTTCCAAACGTTGGAGTGATCTTTGCACATAAAACACATAATCCTCTCCTGTCATAAAACACATAATCCTTCGAAAGTGAATTCTTAGAGTATGAGATCTGTTGTGTTTATCAAGTAACTGAAACAACTCAGCTGATTTGGGTTGTGGTCAGTGGCTGGGTAATTCTGTTGGAAAGGAGGGGCCAGGGTGAGAGATCAGGCTCAGCTGAAATTGTGTATTAGAAAAGCTGCCCATAACAAACTGTCTCCAACACCAGCTAACATTTCTTTTACTTATAAAACCTTCTTGTTATTGAAATGTTCATAGGCACCTAAGGTAAGCTGAACTGTGTCCCCTGTGTTGAAATCCTAACCACCAATACCTCAGAATATGGCCAACGTTGGAAACAGGGCCTTTAAGAAGATAATTAAGGTTAAATCAGGTAGTCTGGGTGGGCCTTGATCCAGGATGGCTCATAAGAAAGAAGACACACCCAGAAGAAACACCATGGGAAGATAACAGGAGAAGACAGTCATCTATAAGCTGTGGAAAGAAGCCTCAGAATGAAATCAACCCTGCTGACACCTTGATCTTGGACTTCAGAACTGTGAGCAAATGAATTTCCATTGTTTAAGCCACTGAGTTGTTTAAGCCACCTGTAATACTTTGTTATGTCAGACCTCGTAAGCTATTACAGTACCCCAACATGAAAAGAATAGTATAATGAATCCTGTGTACACACCACCTAGCTTCAACAATTGTCAGTGGTTCGCTAATTGTTTCATTTTTATCCTCCAGTTTTTTTTCTGGAGTACTCTAAAACAAATCCTAGACATATTGTTTCACTGATAAATATTTCAGTATGCATCTCTGTTTAAGGGCTTTAATATGTGTATATATTTAACTATGTACAATACCAGGCTATTATTTCACCTAAAGAAACTAACAATAAGTATTATCTGTCACCCAGGCCATATTCAGTTTGCTTAAGATAATTTGAATCAAAATTCAAATCTAATTCATGTATTTGGTTGTTATTTCTCTTAAGACTCTTTTGTTTTCTTTTGTCAAACTTCAGTCTTTACCCTTATTTTTGGTATAAATTTATGGGAAAAGTTGAATTATTTGTCTTGTAGAACACCTCAGGTTCTGATTTGGCTGGTTACTTCTTCATGGCGTAGTTTAACTTGATCCTTTCTCCCCAGTATTTTCTGTAATTTGGTAACTTTATTTAGAGGCTTCATTAGATTCAGGTTCAATACTTTAAGCAAGATTTCATTGGTGGTATACTTTTGAATTTAAACTTCTGAAAAATTCAATGATTTATTCTATCTGAAATACTCTGAACAACACATAAAATTATAACTAGTAGAGACAGTGATTTGGCATATTGAACACCAGATTAAAAAAAGGAAAACAAAATGCGAGAAATAAATGAAAAATATTCATAGGTCATCATTGTCACCAAAAATTTGTCCTGCAATGACCTCCTGACTTTAGGAATGACTACCATACACTTTTAAAGTCACAATCAAATTATTATTTTTTTCATTTATTTTAAAACCATGTTGGTGTGGCAGTCACAGAGCTGCAAATATGAAATCCACCGTCCTTCAACTTTCTGGGGCTCCTTCTCCCGTGAGCTGTTTGAAGCAGCACTGCTGCTCTGCTGTATTAGTGCGTTTCCCCCCATGTATCCAGAAGTCTGTCTGCCCCTCCTGGGGAATCGGGCTTCACTGAAGCTCTGTTTACAGTAGCAGAAGACTGGAAATGACCTCTGTGTCCATCAAAAGGGGATTTGTTACATACATTATGGATGACTACGCAGCCTTTAAAAATATTTCTGTAGAGCTACGTGTGCTAATAAGACACCATCTCCAAAACATATCGTGCAGTGCAGAAAGGAAGATTTAAAACCGCGTACAGAGTAGGCTACCACATATGTAATACAATGTTTATCATATGCATGGACTATTATTGTAAGAATACATAAAAACAGGATCATGTAGGATCAGGGGGCTACAGGAAAAGATAGATTTGCTTTTTATTGTAGACCTTTTGTGCTTGTTGAATTTTTAGCTATACGTACAAATTACTTTTTAGAAAAATAAACTAAGTAATTCCTTGGAAATTGGGATGGACTGAGTGGTTGTTGGTGACACTATAGAGCTGAGCCAGTAGTTTTCAGATCTCGTCTGTGTTTATCGAGCCCAGGATGACAGACAGCAGTGGAGTTTTCATTAGAAATGCTTTCAGCTTGCATTTGACCACTTTGAAGAGGGAAATCAAACAGACTTTTGGAACAGTTTTTAAGTATCAAACGTGTTCTGGGTTTCAAAGGATTTTAACTCACAAATAGACCTTTCTCTGCACTGACATTCCCCACTTCGAGAAACTAAAACAAGTAGCTGTACCAAAAAAAGAGTATAAATTATGATTACTTCTGATCAAACATGCAATGTCAAGTCTGGAAGAAAGAAAAAGAAACTTCCAAAATAGTCTGTGTTAGTATTTCCATAAAACATGCCATGTACTATACATTGTAGGGCAGCTTCGAAGGAAGTCTATTAATAGAACTGAGAAAACAATAATAGGGGCCTGCAGGGCCTGGTCATTTTTAAAGATATGAGAACGAGCTCTTGGCTTTATAATTTTAGAGCTGTTAAGACACCTGCCAGCAAGACTTCTTATTTGTGTGGATTTTTTTTCCATTACGCTATGTGTGGAAAGACATGTTCAAACAAAGTATAAAAGCCATTCAAGAAAACTCAAAGTCCCAGCTATGAAGCTCGATAAAGTGGTCCAGAAAACCATATTTACAAACCCGAAAATAGTCACTGAGTGTTTTTATTCACACGCAAGCTTCCATGCTGGAGGGAAGCCTCATTATGGAGGTGATTCTATAAAAAAGGTGGTCAGTACACACAAATTATGTAGAACAGAAAAAACAAAAAGGTAGACTTCAAAATAGTTATCACAGATTTAACTTCTCAGGGCCCCAAATGTCATCCATTAGGGTGACAAGGGCATGTAGCCACTGAAGGAGATGCTTCCTGTTTTTAGGCCTCTGGAATCTCCATGATCGTAGGTGCCATGGCCTGGGATTACTCTGGAAGGACTGCTCTCCTCTTTGTTTGGCCCTTCATCCTAACAGCTGAACCCATCCTATACCAGCCCAAGTATGTGGACCATCTGGGTGCTGAGACCTGGGAACCTTCCTGCAGTTCTTTTCCCTACTAGCTGATCAAATTCCTCATTCATTCTTTTGGGTTAAGGAATTGACACTGGATACACCAAATGTTATGATATGACAAGCATAGCGTGATGATTAAAGGCTTCTGCTATGAAGCCAGAAGGACATGGGTGTAAACCTCAGTACCACCACCTGTTAGTTGTAAAATGCACCTCAGAGGCTAGAGTGAAGATTAAAAACTACAGGCCAACCTCATTTTATTGTGCTTAATTGCACTTCACAGATGTTGTGGGTTTTTTAAAATTTTATTTTATTTTAACAAATTGAAGGCAAATCTCTCTGCCAGCAAAAAGATTTAAACTCGCATTACTGCGATACTCACTTCATTGCAGTGGTCTGGAACAGAACCCACAATACCTCCAAGGTATGCCTATAATGCTGTCACCTGGCACCGAACACCCCTCACTCCAGAACAGGCCTTCCCCTCCAGAGCTCCTAGATCCAGTGGGAGGACAGGCATGTGGACTAATAATTACATGAATGATCAGAACATGAGAGAAATGTGAACTAGGTCCCAAGAAGACCAAATGGGAAAGCAGGTGGCTCACTTAGGGAGGGGAGGGCTTCAGGAGAGGAAACTTTCTGAGCTAATAGTAAGGGAAGATCATTGTATTCAAAGATAAAACAACATGCTTGTACTCCTAGCTCACAATGCGACAATGACTTATCTATCATCCTGAGTTAGGTTGCTACTTTTGAGAGACTGGGTAACTCCAGGAGGGCTGTGATGTATGCAATGCATCTTTTAGCCAGGGCTTGCCACACTGTGAAGGTGGCAAGGCAGAGTTCTCAGCCTTCTTCCTCTATTCTAGGACACCTTTTGATCTTTTCCTTCCTGCCCTTCTCCTGCTTCATCTCTTCCCCAAAGGAGGTACTATAATCTAGACAGATTGTAGGGGTTTTTTATTTAATTAAATTTATTGGGATAACATTGGTTAATAACATCATAAAAGTTTCAAGTGTACAAATCTATAATATGCCATCTGTATACTGCATTGGGTGCTCACCACCCAACGTCCGGTCTCTTTCCATCACCATATATTTGACCATCTTTACCCTCTTCATCCTCCCCCGACACCTATTTTCCTCTGGTAACCACCACAGTGTTGTCTGTGTCTATGAGTCTGTTTTGTTTGCTTGTTATTTTCTATTTTACTTTCTGTTTTATGTCCCACAAATGAGTGAAATCTTACGGTTCATGTTCTTTCTGGTCTGACTTATTTCACTTAGCGTGATACTCTCACGATCCATCCATGTCGTCATGAATGGCAATATTTCATCCTTTTTATGGCTGAGTAATATTCCATTGTATTAGTCATTTATCAAAAGACACTTAGTTGTTTCCATGTCTTGGCTATTGTGAATAATGCTAGATTAAAAAGTATTGATTAGACCATAGACAGTAGTGGGTAGGACCACTGTGTATAAAACAATTACTTACATCTTTTCCAATTCTTAGATATCCCTGCCACAACCCTAGCCTCAGGTCTATTCTAAAACAGTGAGCACTCTCTGCTGACCACACTGCATGATTGTAAGGTTCCTCCTCTTCAAGTCCCCTCTGAGGCCCTGGGTTGTACAACAGGAGGTGCAGCTTTAGTGCATTGGAGAAATTCAAGTGACAGATTGAATAATGTTCTGGCTAAGAAAACTCCAACCTCTTGCTTAAACATGCTTATATTTCACATTGTACTGGATGCTGACACTGGTTTTGACATGTAAGATTCAGACAGATAAGTTTTCTTGGAAGACATTACTGGCATCAAATTTGGATTATAAATTAGATATCATAGTTTTTACCACTGTGGAATGATTTGACATGACTGACCTATATCTAGCAATTCTTTCCAGTAATAGTCTGCCCATGTTTGAAGAACACATCCAAGTCTGTTCTGAGGCACCTTGGAACTCGGAACACCTGCTTTTATGTGGGGCTGGCTGGGATTCAAAATGACCCAGAGGTTTCCATGTTCAGGGTCTGGAGAAGATGACTGTCATCAAGAGGTGGATGTCTAAGCAACTGAAGCAGAATAGTCATTTTGCTGGTGCAGATTTCTGCAGATGTGGATTGGTTCTAGAGCCAGCAATTGTGGCAGAAGCTTCTTGGTTTCCATGGCAGCCTCGCCCTCCTCCTCCTCCTCCTAGCACAGGCACAGCTCTGAGGTGTGACTTTGGAGCTCATTCCTGCAAGCTCATCCCAGATTCTCTCTCTCTAGCCCTCTCAACGGTTCCAAGGAAACATGTAAAAAAGTGTCTGTATTTTAGAATTAAGGAGCAGAGAAGAGAATAGACACACCAAAAGACACAGAACAACTCAAAAGTGAGCTTGGCAAAGAGAAAACAAATTCTGGGGCTCCTAGACTCATATCTTTTGACACTGACCTTGGCCTTTCTGTTTTCTTACAGATACTCACTTGGCTCATCACCTCCCCTCGGGCTGGTCTCTGCTTAAATATCAGAGGGACCTACCCTTACCTCCTATTAGCAATAACTCCTCTTCCTAGCCAGCATTCTTTCCTTTCCCAGCTTTTTTTTCCCCATAGCACTCAGCACCACCTGACATGTTATATATTTATGTATTTATTGCATGTTAACTCCAACTAGAACACAGTCCTCATGAGAGCAGGCACTTTTTTTTTTTTTTTACTGCTATATCCTAACACTTAAAACAATACCTGACACATAGTAGGCAGTAAACACTTGTAGATTAAAGAATGACTACTAGCTAACAATTAGCCCTTCATCAGCGCTAGGCATTTTATATGCATTTGTTCATCCAATTCTTATGCCAATCTAATAAGACAGATGCTATAATTACCCTCAGCTGCTGCTGAGCAAGGTTAAAGAACTTGTCCGAAGTCATACAGTTTATTAAGTGGTAAAACTTAACTACAGCTGAGAGTGATTTAACCACAGCCCCTACATTCTTCATCACACGCTAATGCACATTGAGATTTTTACCTTCCAAACCCTCTTCCTCAGAATCTCTAGCAAAGATAACTCTAGCAGTGTCCTTACTTTTGGAAAATATTTTAAATGATCTTTTACTGAATTTTTTCATTTTAAAATTGCTCCCAGATAAAAAGATAATACATTAAAATGTTTAAAGAAGCAAGGAGTAAAAAACCAATTAAAAGGTCTACGAGGTATATGAACAGAGTAAAGCTGCTCAAAGATTTTCATTTTTTTTTCCCATTCACTTAAATTAGTTCTGAGAACTACTTGGAGATGGACAAGTTAGTTGACACATTGAAAAAACTCAAGCAATTTAAGAGAAATGTTAGCTCTTTGATAAATCAGTACTTGTAGGAACATCTGCCTGGAGATGTGATTGCAAGGGAGGCCCTCTTTACCTGCCACCCCCCCTGTCTTCATACCAAAACTGCCTGCTGGGCAAGATTGCCAGTACCTGGAATTACACCATTAGCTATCACTCATTTTCTGTTAAAATATATCTCCTGAGAGAGACAGCCCTTTAGTCTTCTTAATTTTTTATGCAAATGTATCAACATAAAAACATTCTTTTTTTTTTTTTTTTTTTTTTTACTAGCGAGAAAGGTAAAGAACACGTTAGGACCTGCACTCCTGAGTACAGGGATCAGAAAGAGAGGAGAAGAGAGCAAATGAATCAGCAGGTGTCCCCCTACTTGGTACATCCAAAGTAGTTATGTCAGGTAACAAAATTAAAAATACTTATTTCTATTAAAAAGCTTTCCTTTGTAAGCTCTGTCAGAAGGTAAACCGAGGCATATTAAAAATTAAGAGTTTATTTGAGCAAAAATCGATTCAAATTGGGCAGTATCCAATCTAGCAGATAGAAAGAAGCTTCAGGGAGCTGTACAAAATGAAAGGCTTTCACAGGCAGAAGGAGCAAGAACGAGGAAGTCATACTAGGCGAAGAGTTGGTTGGTTATTACACGGTTACTTTCCATTAGGGACTGACAGGAGTCTACCTAACTAGTGCTGAGCAGGTGATTCTTGACTGGCTGGTTTAAGATTCCATTTCTGGGAGAGCCAAAACTATGATTACATCTCAGTTTAGTGACATGGAGCTTAGCATAAGCGACTCCGTTTTCACTGTTGTCTTGTTTTTTTAACAGCTCTTGTAGGGCAAAGACTGGACCTGTTCATTCAGCCTATATGCCTAACACCTTATAAATGAGTGCTGGCATGTAGTAGAAGCTCAATAAATATTCGCTGGGTGGATGACCGTGTGATTCTTGAACCATGCCTCAGGCTCTTACTTCCCCTCCTCCTGCCTTCTCACCCTTCAAGCAAAGTTCTACCTTCTCTCTCCCATCAACTCTCTCCCTGAGAAGTGAATTTATCCTCTGAATTTCTCCAGCATATCTCCACAGTGAATTTCATAAAGAATTATATATAGACAATGAAAGTTCTTCAAAAATTCATTTAAAAAGTTACTTATATTTTGTTGTAAAATAGTTCGCATATTTATATCTTATCTCTGCATCTGGATTGTAAGTCTCGGAAAGAGAGAGGCTTCACAATTTTGCTTCCTCAACATTTTAAACAAAAATATATAGATTGAGTTTTTAAAAGAAAACTTTACCGTTAAATTCAAGCAAACTAAAGGATATAGAAAAAACAAGACACCAGGCCCATTATCTTAGTTCTTTAGTGTCTCAAAAGCAGAATTGGAAAGTGCTGGATTAAATTAGTATATTTATCATTAATAACACACTGATTTCAACTGAATAACATAATTTAAGAAAATATAAGTATCTGGACAAGAAATGCACTATCATGCACATATATTCTATGCCTTGAGAAAATTAAAAGTTCATTAAGTTCGAGTGCCATAGCATGGCATTATAATGTAGAAGGGCTACATTTGATGGCTGTGAGACTGATGAAACAGTACGTTCCCTATGGGTTATGTTGAAAATTTTGTTAATTTGTATTCTTACGAACTGGAATTTTAAGATTTTTTTGAAGTTGCTTTATACATTTTTCAGATCTATTTTTTTCTCCAGAATCAGTTCTCCCAACCACTGATAAACTCCTTTTCTATGGACATTTCCTTAGAATTTCTTGGTATCTCTTTGAAATGTATGAACACAGAGATTACTGTATGTCAGTGTCTACATAGTAAAACTAACACCCTACCACCCACCACGTTCTCTATTTGGTTATGATAAGGTGGAAAGTTCATCAGATCATAGTTTCCCCTCACCCTTCACAATCGAATGAATCAATGAGGGAATAAGAAAACCTACCATATCAACTGTCAGTAGGATATTGTAAGCAAATTAATGCAGCTTTTAAGTTATTGCCGAAGGTCAGACTCTGAACTCATGGGTGTTGGCAGTGTCCTGTCTCAAAGATATCAGGCTTTCTGTGTGATTGTATGTGTGCCACCATCATGAAAACCAACAGCATATGAAGAAAGCTCACAATAGCCTAGCTGGTTCTGTGGCGTTTTGGATAAAGTAGAACAGAATGCACACCTCAAAAGACAGTGCAAACATGAAATAAGGGTTTATTTTGGCTTCATATATTATGGTTTTGAAGTAATGTAGGAACAAGATTGTATTTACCCTTCACTTTAGAAACAATTTGAGAATATTTTCACTCCCTCTCTCCAGGAAACCTAGTCTTCAGGGCTACAGGGCAGCGTAGCTCTCTCCCGGTCCATCCCACCTCATGGCCGCATTCTAGCGAAACCAGGACAGAGGTTTGTTTCATGCTGTGTTCACAGACATGTCTCTCCCACCAAAAGCCAGCCCTTGTTTATTAGTGACCAGGTACTATTTAAGTACTCTTTGTGTTTAATCTATGAAACAGTATTCTGAGGCAGGTCCCTTTATCATCATCCCATTTTACAGAGGACGAGACCGAGGCAAAGAGAGGTCTTGTCCAAGCTATTCACCTGAGAAGTGGCAGAGTCAGAATTCAGACCCAGGCAGCTGAAGCCAGAGCCTGCCCCAGCTCCAAACCTCTGAACGCATTCTCTTACTTCACACATGCCTACTGACAGCGTGTAAGTGCACTCCCAGGCAACCCAAAACCCCCCAACCTCACCTCCTAACTCATACTGTTATTTTTATTTTGGATGGAAGCAAACTTAAAGATGACATCAACTTAGATTTTTCATTTTAACTCAGACCAAAAAAAAGTCACATCCTTTTACTCTTTAAGACCATCTTAGATTTTTGTGTAACTCGATATCCTAACAAAAAACTTTTTTTTTGCTTTTTTTTTTTTTAACCAAAGCTATGTGTTACTGTTGCATTACCCTCCTGGATGCTTTGGTTCTACTTAAGAACTTATCATTTTCCCCATCAGCCAGTCTGGGGAGGAGGCAATACGTCTTTTGGCTCTTGAACACTGCTTGCCTCCAAACCTCATTACGGCAAGTCACTTTCTGAAGCTGGGCTGTAGCTCTAGACAGATGATTGTATGAAGCTTTAAATAAACATACAACATTTAGGTTATGCTGTTTCTTGAAATGATTTATCGTCGTTTTCTTCTTTTAGTCCTGCTCTCTGAACATAAAAGACATGAGTTTTTGTTGTATATACAAACCAAATCCTCTGTTTGCTCTGATTAAGCATTCATGGGTCTTTAATACAGCACAGGCTTGAGATTTGGGATTATTCCCTTTGGGAGTGGTGGAATTAAATACATTAGCCAACAGAGATAAGCGAGGGCACCAGAGTTTAATTGCCATTAAAATGGATATGGTGGGTAACAAAAATAGAAGGCAGGAAAATGGTCTGCATTCTCTGTTTCTGCCATGGTAGATGAAGTTCTCTGATCATGTGACTTGCAGGCTCTCAAAGTTTCCAAAGCTAATGGCCTGGAAGATAGGGATACAAGGTAAAAATTGTACTGGGAGACAAGTTCATTCCAGAGTTCCTAAAAACTTCGTGCCTAGGAAGACATTACTGTGAAAAGAGGGAATCTCAGTGTTGCCCACTGTAGAGAGACTTCTGTCCTACGTGGACTGAGCAGTTGGCAATCAGTGGCATATAATTAAATCACCCCAAACTCTCATGCCTCTTAGAAAGCATTTTAGAACTGTGGAGAGAGAAACCACCTTCTCCTGTAGTCCCCAGCGACTGGACAGAGGAAATTTTCATAGGTAATTCCAACTGGCAGCTTTTTATTTTTTCACTATTGCATAATTGACTGATTTGTCGGCATTTTCTTTTTCGTTCTATTCATGGATATTATAAATGGATCTTGTCACGCTTCCCCAGAAGCTGACTCTCGTAGTCAGCCATGGCTGTGGGGTTGGGCAACTTGTCCAGTTGACTCATATGGAACAGATATGATGGAGTATTTTTTTAAATATCACTATGTGAGTCATATGTATTTTCACTTCAATTTAGAAATCTTTAACTTTTCTGGTTTTTAAGTTTAAAACCAGAAGGGTTGCCTTTGGGGGCACATATACTAAAACTGGGAAAACCAGCAGGGGGAAAACAAAACAAAATGAAGTCTTGACATTTTGAGCAATGAGAATCAAGAGAAACACCTCAGAAAATAGGAGTTTATCCGAATGGGAGAAACCCTGACTTAAAAATACATTGGCTGATTTCATTTATTTGAAACTCTTTAAATGGCAGAAGTAATCCATAGTGATAGATAGCAGATCAGAGACTGTCTGAGGCCAGGGACACAGGGAAAGGAGATGAAAGCCTGGACTGGGGAGTAGCAGGGTAACTTTGGGGGGGTGTTGAAAATCTTCTACATCTTATTTATAGTAGTTGCACAAATTAAACTCATAAAACTGTACACTTAAAATGAGCACATTTTGTTGTATGTAAATTATACCTCAATGAAGTTGATTTAAAAAAATATGTTCTGGCCTAAGTTTCTGAGAAGCCATGGGAAACCTTTGTAAGTCATCTTTTATTTTAATATAAAAGAAAATAGTTGAGCTAATACTGCAGGAGTCATTAATGATAGGATGAATTTTTTTTCCAAACAAAAATAACATATATCCATCAGCTTTAAGTGCTATGGCTGACAGGTTGGGCTGTTATTGCCAACTGCTATCTGAGAAGAAGGTTCAGGCTGGCTCTGGCCAGCGGCGGGCGGCCTGCTCTCTCCCAGGCTGCACATAGTTTTCCTTGCTGCACAGGCTGATGTGCTTCGTTCTCAGCGATGGATCCTAAGGCACCCAAGGGAATTGCAAGATGTGTGTTAATCTCCCCCATGAACATGGAAAGAAGTATTCATCAACTTCGTGCTCAGTGCAGCTTTCTTTTTCATTCCCTAAGTGTTAGTTCTGGAGCAGCTCTGGAATATTCCCCTTGTTCTGTGGTTTCATTCACCGAGGCCAGTTAGATGCGGGAGCCGTGAGGGACACATGGTCAATTCCAGCTCCCAAAATGAAGTGTAGTCTGCGAGAGGAAGGTGAGGCTGGGTGGACATGTCTATGGAGACGCTGTGCGGCCCTGCTGGGATCCCAGGACCCAAGGCCACATGGGCCAGACTGTCCTGGGCCCCAGCTCGGTGTCACCCCCAACCATGACTCCCCAGCACCAGATAGTCTTCTCACAGCAGCGGCTTCCGGCCCTGGATAGATGGGGAGAGTTTGGGTTTTGGGATTCAACAACTGATAGTGAGCATTCCCCCTAGAGGAGAAGCAGCCAAACCATTTCCCTCCCTCTGTCTCTCTCTGTCTCTCTCTGTCTCTCTCTGTCTCTCTCTGTCTCTCTCTGTCTCTCTCTGTCTCTCTCTGTCTCTCTCTGTCTCTCTCTCGTCCCTCAGGCTCTGGAGTGTTTACACTGAACTGCAGGCAGGGGAAGAGAATTTACAGCCTTATCACGCGGAATGAAAGGCAATGTCGGCTGGGGAATGTGTGTCTCACTGACTGGTTTTCCAAGGGAGAGATTTTTGGCTTCCTGTAGGCGGCTGGTTATTTTATTCTCTCTCCTCCTCTGCCCCAAGTTCTTCTTTGATGATTTTCTGTCATGTTTATTGGGATAATGAGGATTCGTTTTTTATTTCTATTTCAATACTAATGTCAGGAAATAATTTCTATAGGAGAATATTCTCTTAAAAACCACAAACGAGATTTAATCAATGTAAAGATTGCTACAGGTCAGTATTTCTCTTTTTAAAAATGTATTGACGTTTAAGTGGATACAAAAGAATATTTAAAATATATGCAAGGTATAAAGAAAACGACATATTGAATATGTAGTGTAAGTCAAAAATGTAACTATGTCCTTTATAGGATCTTTGAACTCCTCTGTGATCCAGTGTTCTCCCCTCTCATCTTGAAGTTTCAATTAGCAGTCCCTTACTATTTTAATATGTAGTTTTACCATCATTAAAAATGTATTTTTTAGATTTCTGCATGTTTTTGAACTTCATATGCATAGAATCATATGTATTCTTTGTGGCTTGTTTTCAAATAACATGTTTCTCAGGGTCATCTATTTTTGCTGCATGTAGTGTAACTGCTGCATATGGCACAATATTCATTCATTTTCACTGCTGTGTTTATCCTGTTTATGTTGGTGGACATTTGGGTTGTTTCTAATTTCTTCTATCACATATAGTGCTACAGTGAAAGTTTTTCTACCTTTCTCCTGGTATGCACTCTAGAATTTCTGGAGCTCGGGCAGATAGCTGGGAGTAGAATTACTGAATAGGTATGTAGATCTTTATTTACTGATAATGCCAAATTGTTTTCCATACTGGATTTACTCTCTCACTAGCTGTATATAGAGAAATTATGCACACCTTCACATATTTAATATTACCAGATTTTTTTTTTTTTTTGCTAGTTTAGCGGTAACAAAATGCATCCTTATTGTGATTTCTACTTGCATTTCTCTAATTAGTAATGAGATTGCACATCATTGGCCAAATAGATTTCGCCTTCTGTGAAGGGCCTGTTTTCCATTGCTCATTTCTGCTTGTTAGTTACATATTTTGCAAACATATTCTCTGTCTTAATGATAAATTTTGATGAACTGAGTGAGGTTCTTAGTTTTAATGAAGTTTAACTCATCAATCTTGTCTATATAGTTTGCGGAACATTTTGTGTCTTATTTAAGAAACCTTTCCTTAATCCTATATAGTTTGTGGAATATTTTGTGTCTTATTTAAGAAACCCTCCCTTAATCCTTGGTTATAAAAGTAGTCTCCTATATTGTTTTCTAAGAGTTTTATAATTTTACCGTGCACATCTAAGTCTTTGATCTATCTGGAATTGTTTTTCATACATGGCATAAGGTACAAACCAAGTTTTATTTTTTACTGTATGGATACCCAATTGTCCCAGTATCATGTATTGAAAAGAGCCCTAAAATGCAATGGCTACTAGGCTACTATCATAAACTAAGTGTGTGTGTGTGTGTGTGTGTGTGTGTGTGTGTGTGTGTTTTCTGGGACCCCATTCTGTTCATTTTATCTATATATCTATCCCTAAATCAGTTCCATACTGAGTCAATTATTATCATTTACTATAGTTTCATTGTTAATGGTAATATCTATTAAATTAAATTCCCCCTTGACCCCTTGATTCTCCATATAAGTATTAGAATCAGCTTGTCAGTTTCATAGGAAAAAAAAAAAAACCTTTGAGGATTTTTATGGGAAGCATACTGAATCTAAATATCAATTGAGGAAATACTGACACCTCAGTGATACTGAACTTTTCAATTTATAAACATGGTATCTGATTTGATTTAAGCTTTCATTTCTTAATGTAGTTAAAAAAACTTTATAATTTTCTTCATAGAAGTTTTACACATCTTCTCTTAAACTTATTACTAGAATTTTTATACTTTCAATGATATATTAATGGACTCTTTTTAAAATTGTATTTAACTATTTAGTGCTAGAGTATAGAAATGCAGTTGATTTTTGTACATTGATTTTGGATCCAGCAACTTGTAATTCTTTATATATAGATTTTCTCCTATACAATGGTTTTAAATCTGGAAATATGGATAGTTTTGTTACTTTCCAATTCTTATACTTTTTACGTATTTTTCTTATCTTCACTGGAGAAACGTTGAATATAATTAATAATAGCAGTCAATCTTGTCTTATTTTTTAAAAGGAATGCTCTCAACGTTTCACCATAAAATAATATTTGGGGTAGATATGCTTTATCAGTGTTCAGAAAGTATAGGTCTATTTCTGCTCTGATGAGAGATTTTTATTATGAATGTATAGTTAGTTTTGTCACTTTTTCATTAATGAGATAATCACATGTTGCTTCTCTATTACCGTGATGAATTTCTGTAATCGATTTTCTAATGTTAAATTAACCTTGCAATCTAGAAAAAACCCTCACCTTGATATCTTACATTGTTGGATATGGTCTGCTAATATTTTTCTTAGGATTTTTCCATCTAATGTTTCAACTCTTTATTTCTTAAAGCAAAATCATTTCACCAGTCTTTACCCAGTTTCAATGATATTGAATCTTAGAAGAGTTATTAAAACTATATTCCAATTTGTGACCTTGAAACCTATGCTTCCAAATAAGTCTTTCATGAGCATCCTGTAAGTACCACGTAAGGCTGGTATTTCACTCCCCTAGTAAATTCTGCATCTTTTGGATTTTAAGCCTTAAATCCATTATTTGAGAAACTTTTCAAGCAACATGAGAAAATACTATATTTCTTGGACTGTGTGAAGGTGATGTATAGACATGTAGTATTCTCATCAGGTTCCTAAATACCTTTAGCCATAAAGAAGCTTTCAGATTTTGTATCCACATGGACGATACACTCAATTTATTTTTGTGCTTCCAAGTAACTATTCTTATTAGATTGCCATGCTTCCCTGGGTTTTCCTCACAATTGAACCTTAAGCCTTTTTAAGACAGACTGCAGTCCCTAGTCCTCATCTGTCCTGCCCTCGTGTCATGCTCTCTGCTCTTCCCACAGAGCAGGGTGCACTCTATAAATAGGGACCGATGACCATGCTTCTGGATAAAGGGGCAGTGGTTAAAGCCAGAATGTCTCAGGCCTTCATGCTTCTCAACGATCACTTAAGAATTCAAAAACATTTGTCTAGCTTTGCAGTCAGGCTTCCCACAAGGAAGAAAACAACACTGGGTTAAAGATGCATATTCTGGAAAACAAAAGAAGTAGCAGATCCTTCGTGTGAATTCCTGAGGTAACGTGTAGTTCAGGAGATGCGTTCCATCCAAACTTGCCCCCAGTGTCTATCTTTCTATTCCTTCCAGATGACTTTTAAGGGAAATCAAACCTTTCATTTTGTTAGCGATCCCTTTTGGTCTGGAATCCCTTTTATGGCAACAGGACTGAGACCCTCCATTTTATTAGAAGTGTCAGTGGATATGGTTGTTTGGAAATAAGAATGATTGAATGGGGCCATTATGTGGAAGAATTTTTGAAAAGTGAGGGCATAGCTAAAACAAACACTATTTTTAAACCGGGATCTACTGACCTTGGGAACCAAAAATCATCATTTACCAAATAATGCTTTGCAGCTTGCCATTGTTCATCTCGACACTGGCGGCAGCACATACTGCTCACAAGGGACCCCTAATTGGCTTGGCCGGTAGTGGGACCAGCTGCTCCTAGCCTAAAACCCAGGTCCACACATCTTGGTTTCCTACCAAGAAGCATGGTGAAGGAGGGGGTAGGGTGAAATTCCTAGGATGAAGGTGTCTCTTCAGGGCTATATGAAAAGCCCTTGAAATGAATGTGTAGAGCTGAGAGAGAAGGCTATATCTTATTAATATTGTGATTTAAAATAATATTTTAATAAATGAAAACCTCTAAGATTAGAGCCAGATATGGATACTCTATCTTATGTTGCACTTATAACCATAAGTAATTAGTATAATATTTTGAGTTTGCTTTAAAATACTCCAGCAGAGGGCAAAAAATGTATATGTGGGGAATACATGACACAAAAATGGCAGACTATGGGTCATTACTGAGGCTGGGGCATGGATAGATGGGAGTTCATGATATCATTCTCCACTTTTATGAAGACTTGACAATTCCCATATTGAATTTTTTTTTATTCAGTAATTAAAATGAAAAGAAAGAGATCAACCTTTTGTTGTTAACACAAGTAACTTTGATTCCTTTCCATGATGGAGGCTGTGGTGCTGTATTCAGGTCCCCTTTAGGAATGATAGCAGATTCTCTTGTTGCTAAGAGTGCTCCCCACAGAAAGTCCTCAGCCACCAACCCTTTACATGGGTTGTCTTTGCTGGAGGGAAGGAGAGAGAGAGACTTCACCCAAGGTTGCACGCTCTTCCTAAAGGGCCTCCTCCGGTGACTGCCAGATGTGGGGTAAGAAGGCCCAGCCTCCTCACTCCAATATCCCAGCTTCCGCTTCTGTTGAGATTGCACTGCAGCACTTTTTCTCCCTCTGGCCAATCCTGCGTCTGTCCCACTGCCTCCACGTCTGAGGCTCCCAAGAGAACTTCCTAATAAACCTCCAAGCTTATCTCTGATTCAGAGTCCGCTTCCTGGGGGGGGACCCAGCTCTTGACACTACTATAAACATAGAATGAGAGAATGCTGATGAAAGGGACCTTAGTGCTTTTTCAGTGCAAATCCCTCATTTTATGGTAATGAAATTGCACATAAAAGAGGTTATATGACTTGTTCAGTACCAAGCACTTAACCAGTTGATGCCAGAACTGAAATGGTGGAACCCACAATTTCTAACTCCCACAGGCCAGTCTATTGCCCAGTTCTAAAGATTTCACTGGTTCGTGTGGGCCCATTTTGAAAAAAAGTTTCTTAGTTGATATTGTTTGGTCTTGCAGTGTAATGGCCAAGGGACACTGATATATCACATAGTTTTGACTGATTGTAACAGATTAGTCAACTAAAAGTCATTAGCAACAAGCACATTTATTTTCTTGTACACCTGGATGTGAGTGCAACAGTTAGGGGTGTCATCAGAAGCCCAGCTTCTTTGCATCTTTCTGCTATAATAGATTTAGTATGTTGGTTTTTGTCCTCAGATCCCAATAGGGCTGCTATAGCTCCAGGCATCACATTCACCCATACAACATCAACACAGAAAAAGTATGTTTATTATATAGTAATTAGGGAGAAGAGCCTTCAGCAGACTTCTCCTCAGACCTCCGTGGGTTTTATGTCCATGTTCTAACTATAAAGGAAGGCTGGGGATCTAACTCTTTGGCATTTGGGCCTCTAGAGCGTGGTGAGCTCTGCTGACCTCTAGAGGAAGACAGAAGACTGAAAGGCCACTGGTTAGGCCACACAGTGACTACCACAGTAGGCTAATTTTAATCTTCTAAAACCACCTGCTTAACCAAGGAAAGTCGTTTATTGGATATAACATCATCTAATTAGCACTTTTAAGATAGCTCCTCACCTAGGAGACAACCGGCCAAATGAAGTGGCTCACACTTAAACCACAAACTTGAAACATTTCTTTTTTTTAGTGAAAAAATAAAAAACTTCATTTTTTTTAGAGTACTTTTAGGTATACAACAAAATTGAGGGATGGGAAGATTTCCCATGTGCCCCCTGCCTCCACAAATGCGTAGCCTTCCCCATTATCAACATCACACACCAGAATAGTACATTTTTTAAATTTATTTTTACCAGGGATGAACCTACACTGACACATCATAATCACCCAAAGTCCATAGTTTACCTTAGGGTTTACTCTTGGTGTTGTATGCTCTATGGGTTTGGATAAAAGTACTCATTTGTCCATGTGTCCATCGTTATAATGTCATATCAAGGATTTCCACCACCCTAAGAATCCTCTGTGCTCTCCCTATTCATCTCCCAGCCCCACTGCTAGCACCTACTGATGGTTTTATTGTTTCCATAGTTCGGCCTTCTGCAGAGTATGCATTTCTTTTTAATACTTCACTGAAAGAGAGACTCCAATTACTTTAAAACAAAAAGAGAATGTATTTTATATGAACTAATTAAAACACAACTTTTACTTTTCGATGTGAGCTTTATTTTCTTTTTTAAGACTAAGGAAGTTGATACTGTGGAAATAATTTAAGTTAACTTGTCTGTATCTATAAAACTTTAGAACAAGCCATTAGGGGAAAAAAATAGCAAATATAAGGAAGAACAGGGTAAGAAAAGTAAACTCAATCATTTTATGTATTAACAAAATGATGGGCTTGATGGAGGGAGGAGAATCAAACATGAATAATTTTGAGTTTGTCCATTTTCCTGATCTGTGGCTGGAAGTTCTCTACTATCTGCCACCAGCAGATAAAACTTGTCTCCTCCTAATTTGCTATTTATCACAGGAGCTTGGTTTGATGCTATGTTATAA
>NW_011888820.1:6861587-6864718 GCF_000151845.1 Pteropus vampyrus
GGGGGGGGACCCAGCTCTTGACACTACTATAAACATAGAATGAGAGAATGCTGATGAAAGGGACCTTAGTGCTTTTTCAGTGCAAATCCCTCATTTTATGGTAATGAAATTGCACATAAAAGAGGTTATATGACTTGTTCAGTACCAAGCACTTAACCAGTTGATGCCAGAACTGAAATGGTGGAACCCACAATTTCTAACTCCCACAGGCCAGTCTATTGCCCAGTTCTAAAGATTTCACTGGTTCGTGTGGGCCCATTTTGAAAAAAAGTTTCTTAGTTGATATTGTTTGGTCTTGCAGTGTAATGGCCAAGGGACACTGATATATCACATAGTTTTGACTGATTGTAACAGATTAGTCAACTAAAAGTCATTAGCAACAAGCACATTTATTTTCTTGTACACCTGGATGTGAGTGCAACAGTTAGGGGTGTCATCAGAAGCCCAGCTTCTTTGCATCTTTCTGCTATAATAGATTTAGTATGTTGGTTTTTGTCCTCAGATCCCAATAGGGCTGCTATAGCTCCAGGCATCACATTCACCCATACAACATCAACACAGAAAAAGTATGTTTATTATATAGTAATTAGGGAGAAGAGCCTTCAGCAGACTTCTCCTCAGACCTCCGTGGGTTTTATGTCCATGTTCTAACTATAAAGGAAGGCTGGGGATCTAACTCTTTGGCATTTGGGCCTCTAGAGCGTGGTGAGCTCTGCTGACCTCTAGAGGAAGACAGAAGACTGAAAGGCCACTGGTTAGGCCACACAGTGACTACCACAGTAGGCTAATTTTAATCTTCTAAAACCACCTGCTTAACCAAGGAAAGTCGTTTATTGGATATAACATCATCTAATTAGCACTTTTAAGATAGCTCCTCACCTAGGAGACAACCGGCCAAATGAAGTGGCTCACACTTAAACCACAAACTTGAAACATTTCTTTTTTTTAGTGAAAAAATAAAAAACTTCATTTTTTTTAGAGTACTTTTAGGTATACAACAAAATTGAGGGATGGGAAGATTTCCCATGTGCCCCCTGCCTCCACAAATGCGTAGCCTTCCCCATTATCAACATCACACACCAGAATAGTACATTTTTTAAATTTATTTTTACCAGGGATGAACCTACACTGACACATCATAATCACCCAAAGTCCATAGTTTACCTTAGGGTTTACTCTTGGTGTTGTATGCTCTATGGGTTTGGATAAAAGTACTCATTTGTCCATGTGTCCATCGTTATAATGTCATATCAAGGATTTCCACCACCCTAAGAATCCTCTGTGCTCTCCCTATTCATCTCCCAGCCCCACTGCTAGCACCTACTGATGGTTTTATTGTTTCCATAGTTCGGCCTTCTGCAGAGTATGCATTTCTTTTTAATACTTCACTGAAAGAGAGACTCCAATTACTTTAAAACAAAAAGAGAATGTATTTTATATGAACTAATTAAAACACAACTTTTACTTTTCGATGTGAGCTTTATTTTCTTTTTTAAGACTAAGGAAGTTGATACTGTGGAAATAATTTAAGTTAACTTGTCTGTATCTATAAAACTTTAGAACAAGCCATTAGGGGAAAAAAATAGCAAATATAAGGAAGAACAGGGTAAGAAAAGTAAACTCAATCATTTTATGTATTAACAAAATGATGGGCTTGATGGAGGGAGGAGAATCAAACATGAATAATTTTGAGTTTGTCCATTTTCCTGATCTGTGGCTGGAAGTTCTCTACTATCTGCCACCAGCAGATAAAACTTGTCTCCTCCTAATTTGCTATTTATCACAGGAGCTTGGTTTGATGCTATGTTATAACTTCCATGTTATAACTTCCCAACCAGTATCTCCAATAGCTAGGCATTCATTATTCTATTATCAAAAATGCCTCGCAGAGTTCTTTGTGTTCTGGTAAATGTTTATGATTATTATTTTTGACACCACAGAAAACTAGGCAGTACCCAACTGGATGGAAGTTCACGGTTCATACAAATAGTTACCAGTGATTGACCTGCAATTTACAGGAAAGCATTTTCCTAAAGGTTTGCTTTTAAGTCTTTCATTTTGTAACATTTACATGACTTAATGTAACATGGAAAAATAGAATAGAAATCATAATCCCAGTATTTTAAGATCAGAACATTTATCATTTAGATCCATCAACTCTAGTATCTGTTATTACATTCAACAAATCTTTAGGAAGCACTTATTCTAGGCCAAGCCCTGTGCTTGCACTTGAAAGACGGGCACTTGAAAGAAACTCCTTGCGGTGTTTCCATGCTCGTGGTGGATGCAGACAGAGTAATGCCGCTCTCCATAATGGCAAGCAACATTCACTGAGTACTGACTATGCACCCGGCACAGTTTGAAGTGGTGTATATGTACTGACTCATTTAATTCTCACCAAAGCCCCATGAGGTAGGCACTGCAAATATCTTTATAGGTGCATCATCTCGGGCACAGAGATGGATTCATTACAGTGCCCAGTGTTACACAGCTGGTAAGCATCAGCCAGGATTGGAACCCAGGCTGTCGGCTTCCTGAGCATTGCTGACTTTCAATAATTAAATAATCTTATAGAACAAAGGAAAATTGTAACTATTCTGGAAGCTAAGGAGGAGTGGTTCATGGCACTATTAAGCATATTTTAAGAGGAAATTACCCAGGTAAAAGGTCAGGGGAGGCTCAGTGAGATAGAGATGGTTAGCATGGCATCTTGAAGGCAGAGTAAACATTAACTACGTGAAAAGGGGCTAGAGATGTATTTTAAACGAAAGAAATCCCTCTTGATGGAAAGGAGCAAGGGAGAGATTCAAGAAACTCACCACCAAAAAAAAAAAAAAATGTGAAACAGAGTGTCTTTATATTTCTGATTCCAGTTTGCAAGCATTCTCATGTTTGCTCTTGTGTTTAATGCTCACATCCACCTGTGGTAGGTTTAAAGACTGAAAACAATTTAACTAAGGCCACAGATAGGAAGTAGAAAGTCTGCGACCAGAACCAATGTCTCCTGATTGAAATTCCCACATCCATTTCAACAAACCACGGTGGCCCAGAGAAGGAATAAGCTACATGTGGAGGGCATGGGTGAATATGGCAGAAGGGAGAGGCACACATGGCAAAGATTTGGGTAGATC
>NW_011888820.1:6866162-6868160 GCF_000151845.1 Pteropus vampyrus
ATTCATTCCATAAATTCTTTGCTAAGTGAAATGAGCCAGACAGAAAAAGTTGAAAATCACATGATATCACTTATATGTGGGATATAAACCTAAAAGCACCAAATGAACAGGACAAACAGACTCATGGACATGGACTATAGACTAGTGGTTACCAGAGGGTAGAGGGTAGGGAACGAGTGGGGAAGTAGACGAGGTAAAGGGGGTCAAATATAGGGGAGAAGGGGAGGGTGAAGTGGGTAAAGGGAATCAAATCCATGGTAGCTGAAGGAAACTGGACTTTGGATGGTAAACACACAATAGAATATACAGATGTCAAATTATAATGTACACCTGAAAATTATATAATTGTATTAAGCAATGTTACACCAATATACTTAATTAAAAAAAAAAAACATTCTCTTTAGGTACCAACATTATATGGAGAAACAGATGATAATCATCACAAAAGGAAAGTTATGTAGTATAGTAGGCGCTAAGTGTATGGAAAAAAATAATGCAGTGTGAGTAAGGTGGTCAGCGATTCTGGGACAGAGTAGAGGGTATTATATTTTTTTAAAAATGAGTAGAGAAAAAGTTTTATTTTGTCAATGGGATCCTTCATTTTATTTAAAAATTTTTATTGAAGTATAACTGACATTAAACATTATATTTCAGGTGCACAATGTAATATTTGATATTTGTATATATTGTGAAATGATCCTCTAAGTCTAGTTCATATCTGTCACCATACACAATCACAAAATTTTTTTGTCTTGTGATGAGGAGTTTAAGATTTACTTTCTTAGCAGTTTTCAAATATGCAATACAGTATTATTAACTATAGTTACCATGTGTTGTACATAATATTCCCATGACTTATTTTTTTATAACTGGAAGTTTGTACCTTTTGACCCCTTCACTTATTCTGCCCACCCTTCCAGCAAACACCAATTTGTTCTTTGTGTCTATAAATTTGGGTTTTCTATTTTTTTAGTTTTCACATATAAGTGAGAACATATGATATTTGATTTTCTCTGATGTATTTAACTTAGCATAGTGTCCTCAAGGACCATTCATGTCATTGCAAATGGCAAGATTTCATTTTTTTATGGTTGAATAGTATTTCATTATATATATATATTCATCCATCAGTGGACACTAAGGTTGTTTGCATATCTTGGCTATTGTAAATAATACTGCAATAAACATGGGTATGCAGATATCTTTTTGAGTTAATGTGTTCATTTTCTTAGGATAAATACCTGAAAATGAGATTGCTGGACAATATGGTAATTCTATTTTAAATTTTTGCGGAACCTCCATATTGTTTTCAATAGTGGTTGTAGCGATCTATATTGTCACCAACAGTACACAAGTGTTCTCTTTTCTTTACATCTTCACCAATGCTTACTTCTTGGCACAATCCTGGCACAGGACGCCTGAGGACAATGTCTGCTGTCCATACTGTGACTGCTGCTTGTGGTGCTTACCTTGTCTCACACAATGTAGATCCTATATGCCTCTGTGTTTCTGCCTTTTTCCACTCTACCTGAACAGTCATCACCAGGTGAGCCAGGTTAGGAGAAACAGGGACTTGTCTTTGCTTGAGCCAAGAGTGGGTGGTAGCATACCTCCTGGCTCCCCAACTCTTGACACAGGTGTAATACAGGGAAGTGATTTAGAATTGATTTTAGAACAAGACAGATCAGACAGGTTGCAGTCAGGCATTGTTGGCTGCAAAGCTGTTCCTTTGACCTATGTCTGTTTTTATGCCAATACCATACTGGTTTGATTACCAGAGTTTTGTAATATAGTTTGAAATCAAGGAGCACGATTTCTCTACCTCTGTTCTTCTTCCTCAAGATTGCTTTGGCTATTTAGGGTCTTTTGTGGTTTCATTTAAATTTTAGGATTGGTTGTTCTGTTTCTGTGAGAGAAGCCATTGGGATTTTGAAAGGGATTGCATTAAATCTGTAAATTGATTTGGGTAGTATGGACATTTTATTTTTTATTTTTTTT
>NW_011888820.1:6871245-6913523 GCF_000151845.1 Pteropus vampyrus
CCTTTATTATATTCAGGTATGTTACCTCTCTACTCACTTCGCTGAGAGTTTTTATAATGAAAAAATGTTGAATTTTGTCTTATGCTTTTTCCACATTTATTGAGATGATCGTATGATTTTTATCCATTTTTGTTACTGTGGTATATCACATTGATCCACACATGTTAAACCATCCTTGCATTCCTGTAATAAATCCCACTTGATTGTGGTATATGATCCTTTTAATGTATTGTTGAATTTGTTTTGCTAATATTTTGTTGAGGATTTTTGCATCTGTGTTCATCAGGGATCTTGTCCTGTAATTTTCTTTTCTTGTGGCATCCTTATCTGGTTTTGGTATCAGGGTCATGCTGGCTTCATAAAATGGGTTTGGAAGCATTCTCTTTTTTTCAGTTTTTTTTTTTTTGGAAAAGTTTCAGAAAGATTGGTATTAATTCTTCTTTGAATGTTTGGTAGGGTTCACCAGTGAAGATGTTTGGTCCCGAACTTTTGTTTGTTGGGAGGTTTTTGATTACCTTTTCACTGGTAATTAATCTGTTCAGATTTTTTTTCTTCATGATTTAGTCTTGGTAGGGTAATTCTAAGAATTTATCCATTTCTTCTAGGTTGTCCAATTTGTTGGCATATAATTGTTCAGAGTAGTCTCTTATCTTTTGTATGGTATCAGTTGTAACATCCCTTCTTTCATTTATGATTTTGAATCCTCTTTTTTCTAGGTGAATCTAGCTTAAAGTGTATCAATTTCAAAGATCTTTTTTAAAAAAACAGCTCTTAGTTTCACTGATTTTTATCATTGTCTTTTTAGTCTGTTTCATCTATTTCTGCTCTGATCTTTACTTCCTTTCTTCTAACTCTGGCCTTCATTTATTCTTTTTCTAGTTCCTTGAGGTATAAAGTTAGGTTGATCATTTGAGATTTTTTGTTTCTTGAGCTGTGAACTGTCTTTGCAGAACTGCTTTTGCTGCATTCTATAAGTTGTGGTTCTTTGTATTTCAATTTTAATTTGTCTCAAGGCATTTTTTTTATTTCTCATTTGCTTTCTTCTTTGACCCATGTTTTGTAGCATATCATTTAATCTTCACTTTCTTAGGAATTTTTCAGTTTGCTTCTTGTTATTGATTTTTAGTTTCATACCATTATAATAAGCAAAGATGCTTGATAATGATTTTAATCTTCTTAAGACTTGTTTTGTGGCCTAATATATGATGTATCCTAGAGAATTTTCTATATGAGCTTGAGAATGTATATAATGTTCTGTATGTATCTGTTGATCTGTTCTACCATGTTGTTTAAGGCCTATGTTTCCTTATTGGTTTTCTGTCTGATGATCTGTCCATTGATGTAAGTGAGGTATTAAAGTCCCCTGCTATTATTGTAATGCTATTTCTTTCTTTAGGTTTGTTAACAATTATTTGCTTTATATACTTAGATGCTCTGTGTTGGGTGCAAAAATGTTTATAAATGTTTATGCCCTTCTTTGTCTCTTATTATGGGCTTTTTTAAAAAGTCTATTTTTTTTTCTGGTATAATTATAGCTACCCCAGGTTTCTTTTGGTTTCCATTTGCATGGAATATCTTTTTCTATCCTTCATTTTCAGTCTCTGTATGTCCTTATGTCTGAAATGAGCATCTGTGGGCAACAAATAGATGGGTTGAGATTGCAATTTTAAATGGAGTGGTCAGGGGAGAACTTATTGAAAAGGTGATGTTTGAACAAAGATGTAATTGGGATCATTCTGAACTGAATACTATGCAATCTGCTTTGATCAAAACATTATTCTTTTAAACATGCTTATTTAATAGATATATATCATTTTATCTTATGAATGAGTATACCTTTATTTAACCCTATGGTTAGACATGGATATTAATTCTACTTATTTTTTCTGTGATAGATATTCTTAATATAACATTTGTGGTATCTCTGTTCAAATATTGCAAATAATAAGGCAAAGATAAGAATTAGCTCAGAAAAGATGAGGCAGCACCATGGTAAGAATGTTAACTTTCTGGTAAATATTCTGGTTAAAATATACATAGCCATTGTTGAAATTTTATAACACAGAAAAGCAAAAGAAAATTTAAAATACCCATAATCACATCATCCAGAGTTAATCATATTTTGTTAAAAAATACACAAAGTTTGCATCATTAAATATACTGTTATAATTTTCATTTAATTAGAAGGGAACATTTTCTAAGCATTTATTTTTTTAAGTATTTAATTTATAAATATATTTCAAATATGCTATTTTTAAAAGTATTTACAATCTAATTTTGTAATAAGTGATGTTATTCATATTTAGCCATTTCATAAATTATCCCCATTTAAAAAACTGAATTGTCTAATTTATCACTATTGTAAAATTTTCACATACATCCTTGCACACAACTCTTATTATTTCCTTCTATAATGGTAAAGACAAAAATTTGTCATATATGTTGCAAATATTTCCCTAGTTTGTTGCTTTCATTTTAGTTTTATTTATGTTTTTTTTTTGACTTAAAGAAATTAAATCTATCAATCCTTTCCTTAAGAGTTTCTTCCTTTGCCTTTATGTTTTAAAATATTTTTAGCATCTTGAATTGTTTTTTTAAAAAAACTTTTTCCCTAGTGGGAATTATTTTAGTCTAAGTTATGACATTTAGTAAACCAACTTTATTTCTTTTGGAATAGTTATGGTTTGGTTAACCTTTTATATGCCTTTATTTTGTTATTCTGTCAGGACTGATTTGAACACTTCTTCAAACCATATGTAAGAGCAAAGGGGTGCTTCTATTGACATTCCAAGTATCGACATACTTGGCCATAGGAAACTGATAGATTGAAAAAGGAAAAGAGTTGTTTGAAGGACAAGAAATAAGTACACATAATTTAAAAATTTTAGTAATTTATGTTAGGAATTGTTTGTTTGTTTGAGTTTTCTAGAATTATATATTTAGCATAAATATATAATTCTAGAAAACTCAAACAAACAAACAAACAAAAAACCCTGAACTTTGAAACATAGTTTCAGAGCTCTTAATTGTTGAACAAACTAGATTAACAAATTGTGGAAAGTTGGTATCCATCAAGGCTTATATAATGTGTCAATGAGTACTCTCATTGCTCTGAGAATAAAAGGACTATAACAAGAGTTACAGTTAACTGGGCATTTACCATGGGTAAGGCATTGTCACAAACACTTCACATGTGGTATTTTATTTACTCCTCACAATGCTCTAGAAGGGAGTGCCATCATTATGATCCCTCCTTTATAGATGAGGAAATGGAAGCGTAGTGGAATAAAAGAAAACTTTCATGGTTACTTAGCTACATGATTCTGTAGAGAAGACTCTTCAACTTTTTCTCAGCAAAATTTAGTCAATGCAATAATAAAAAATAAGAATAAGGGGAAAGTCCTAATTGGATACATCATATGATGTCTTCAACTTTCCTTCTTCAAGACATGCTTGGAAAACACAAGCCTATTTAAGTCAGACCTGACTGATAACAACTACATTTGATAATGATTTGTATTTTATAAAGCATATTCACCCAACAGAGTTGATGCTTATGTCATAACCCTTTGAAGGAGACATGGTCCAGATTATTACCAGTTGGACAGCTGAAAAAAACAGAGGTGCTAAGAGGTTAGGCAGCAGAGCTGAGATCTAAAACCGTGACTTCTAATGGTGCCACCAGTGCTTCCCCTGATCTCCACAGTACAAGTTTAGGGGTTTCTCTTTGGGGATTTATTTGATTCAAACCTCAGAGTATTATGACATTATTATTACTGCTATTATTTGACCATCTCTGACCTTTTAAGCAACTAATATGCCGTATTTTATATTCTCATTACTGCAATGATCTAGACCATCTGATACTTTTTTACATATGTTGAATATGAAATATTATAGGTATTCTTTTATCTAGTCCATCTTTTAATGAATGAGTTATGTAGTTTGGACCTTTCCATTTAATGTGTCTCTTGAGAAGACATAGATGAAATTACATGATGTTAATAAATGTATCACTACAGATATGATTTTTTAACTTGATTATACTTCATTATAACTTCCTTCAATTTTTTTGGTAGTACATATATTTACCCCCAAATGGCTTTTCTTTATGTAGAAAAATAGAAAAATTTCAACAACGACATTGAAATGACAACTTCTGAGCATTTCCAAGAAATGTAATTTTATAGGGAATAATTAATATAAGGGCATTCTTAAGTTTTTCATCTTTCATGGACTACTCAAATGCTACCTCTTCTGTGACCTTCTATTCAGAAATATTCCTCTCCTCTGAGCTCCATTATAATAGTTCTTAACATCCCATTGTCACACTAACCCCACAGTATACCTTGTACAGCGGCTGTCTGTGCACATGTCTATTTACATTACGACTCCCTTTAGGGTGGCATCCATGTCTTGGTCTTCTCTCTCCCAACAGTATGAGCCAATTGCCTGGTACAAAATGTCAAATTGAATAAGAGGTAATCACAGTTTAAATAGTGAATAAACATCAAGTTAAGGACTTTTGGTAGATATATATTTAATGAATGGAGTATGCCAAGTCAGAAAGCAAGCCTACCTTAAAGTTCTAAAATAGAATAATTTACCTATTTTTAAATGTAACTAAGAACAGAATATTATATATGTTATGGTAGAAACAGGAATGTGTTATAACATATGAAATTTCTGTAAGTAAATTAATATATCTTTTCTACTATTTTAAGATTCTCTGATACCAAGGTGAATAACTTTATCTATATAATCCAGTGCATTGGCAACAAAATGCATGTGCATTTATATTCAGTAACTTTGAAATTTACTGGTACTACAGGCATAATGCTGATTAAAGGAGTAAGATATTTATGCTTTTCCCTTCAGGTAATTTTAATAAAATGTTACAACTCAAAATATGTGTGATCTCAAAATTATAGCCTCAAACCTCAGAATTAAGCCCTTTCTGGAAAGCTATTTCATTATATCATAGCATTTTAGAACTTGTAAATACCTTAAAGATCATATCTAAACCACTCATTTAATTATTTATTAGTAACACTGAAAGGAAATATTTAATTATTACTAAAGATTACACAAGGAAGTTAAGGTTCTTTCCTATCACAGGGGCAATGACTAATAACAGTTTCTTTGGTATTCTTCTAGAATTTTTCTACTTACAAGCACATATTTAAGCTATTTATCAATACCAATGCAAGCACGCTCTAAAATTAAGATGCTTTGCAATAAATCTTTGAGATAATTTTCTATTAACATGTAAAGATCAATACATTTTGGTTTTTAATATGAAATGCTTTAAACAATGGTTATAGGATAAAAATATGATAAATACTCTTAAAGACACCACCTAGATTTAATAAGTATTAAACCTTTGAAAAAATCTTTGCCTTTTAAGAAAAAATAAAGTTGAAGACCCTTTGGTTTTCCTTTTAATCCCATTAACACCTCCCTTCCTTTCCCTTTCTGACCAGTCTCTTAAATGTTAACATTACTATTCACATTCCTGTCTTGTTTTTTAAATTTTTTATTATATATGTATGTCCCCAAAGCAATTTACAGTAACATTTTATGTGAAACTGAATATTACATAACGAAATTGTAACTGGTTAGTTGATCTGTCTCTACTCAAGATATAAACATGCATCTTTTTCATTTTTTTCACTCACTTTTTTTACTCTGTGAAATCTATACTTCATTACATCCTGAACAGATGCCAGAACTTTCCAGTCATTTCAGGTTATTAAAAATTCTGTTTAAAATTCTAATTTTACCCTTTTTAAATCTTAACTCATATTTTTAAGATACTCTTTAAGATATAATTCATATGTAGTAAGATCTATAAGTATTAAGGACAATACTAAGAATATTAAGAATTCCACTGTGCGATAGAATACATAATATTGTATAAATACATTTGTACATATGTATCCACCCAGGGACCACCACCTTGATCAAGATAAAAAAAACATCATGATCACTCCCCAAAAGTTCCCTTGTGTACCTTTTGAGGTCATATCCACTGCCTTCCTCCAAACAAAAAGTAAACACTGTTCTGATTCTATCATCATAGATTAGCTTTGCCCATTCTTTTATAAATGGACTCCATACTATGTAATGTCTGACTTCTTTAATTCACGTAATGTTTTGAAATTCATCTATGTTGTCACATATATCAACAGTTCTTGATTTATTACTATTAGGTTGTGTGAATATTCAGTTTGTCCATTCTCCTGCTGATGAGTTGTTGTTAATTGTAATTGTTGGTTGTGATGAATAAAGCTAACACAAGCTACTTGTACAAGTCTTTTTGTGGACATCTGCATTCAGTTTTCTTAAACAGATGCCTACTAGTGAACTGCTGAGTCATAGGATATCTATATGTCTGACTTTGTTATAAGCCACCACTATTCAAAGTGTGGGATGCCTTTCTAGTCCAGTGCCCTCCAAATCTGAATATGTGTACAAAACATCAGGTGATCTTGTTCAAATGCAAACTCAGATTTGGGAAGTCCAGGTGGGGTCTGAAATTCTGCTTTAAAAATGTTTTAAATTGTCATCAAATATACAACATAAAATTTACCATCTTAACCATTTTTAAGTGTACGGTCAAGTGGCATGAAGTACATTCGCCTCATTGTGCCACCATCATCATCATTCATCTCCAGAACTCTCTTCATCTTGCAAAACTGAAACTCCTTACTCATTAAATACTAACTTCTCATTCCTCTTCCTCCCTGCCCCTGACAACTAGCTTTCTACTTTCTGTCTCTATGAATTTGACTGCTCTAGCTACCCCAGGTAAGTAGAATCATACAGTGTCCTTTTATGCCCAGCCCATTTCATTCATAATAGTGTTCTCAACATTCATCCATGTTGTGACATGTCAGTTTCTTTTTCCAGATGAGATTAGCATTTAAATTGGTAGACTCAGTAGATTTTCCTCCCCACTGTGGATGGTCATCATCTAATCCTTTGAGGGCCTGAATACAACAAAAGGCAGAGGAAGGGGGGAATTTGCTTCTTTATTCCTGCCTCACTGAACTGGGGCATCTCGTTTTTTCTCCTCCTGCCCTCGGATTGGGGTTTTTATCATTGACTCCCCTGGTTCTCAGGCCCACAGACTTGGACTGAATGACATCACTGGCTTTCATGGGGCTCTAGCTCACAGACAGCAGCAGGTAATGGGACTTCTTAGCCTTCAAAATCACGTGAGCCAGTTCCTCACAATAAATCTCTTTTTGTTCTGTTTCTCTGAAAAACTCTGTTGGTTTTTTCTCTGGAGACTCTGACTGATACAATATGGGAATTGTATTTCTAATCTTTTTGAGAAAGTGTCATATTGTTTTCTATAGCGCCTTTACCATTTTCCATTCCCACAACAGGTAACAGAGCACAAGTTTAGTAGTATCTCCTACTACTGCAGTTTTCCTAATGACTAATGATGTTGAGCATCTTTTCATGCATTTATTGGATAACTGTATATCTTTTTTAGTGAAGCATTATTCTCAAATATTGTTTACCTTTCTAAAAATTAATGGTTTGTTTTCTTCATTTTGACTTGCAAGTGTTGTTAATATATTCTGGTAACAAATCTTATATCAGAAATGATTTGAAAATATTTTCTCTCAGGTTGTAGCTTGTTTTTATTTTCTTTTCATTTGTTAGTGATTTGAAGAGCAGTGTTTTTAATTTTGATAGTTTTATTTATCAATTTATTATTTTTATGGATTGTGCTTTTGATGTTATATGGAAGAAATCTCTAAACACAAATCTCAAAAAAAGTCTCATTTTTTTCTCCTATGTTTTCTTCTAGTTATTTTGTAGTTTTTAGATTTTACATTTAGCTCTATGAACCGTTTTAACTTCTATATATAGTGTGAAGTATGGATCACAGTTTAGTTTTTACTTACGGACATCCAATTTTTCCAGATTCATTTGTCAAAAAGACAACTCTTTCTTCACTGAATTGCTTTTGAATCCTAGCTGAAAATCAATTGTTCATAATTATATGTGGTCTTTGTTACTGTAGCTTCATAAATCTTGAAGTCAGATAGTGTTACTTTTTCAAATTTGTTCTTTTTAAAAGTTGTTTTGGCTGTTCTAGGTCCTTCACATTTTAATGTAAATTTTAGATCACTTTTTCAATTTCTACAAAAATAGCTGGATGGGATTTTGGTAGGGATTACATTGAATCTATAGATCAGTTTGGGGAGAAGTGATACTTTAAAAATATTGACTCTTCTCACTTATGAACATGGTGTCTACTTTGTTTTCTCAGCAAAGTTTTAGAGCTTTAAGTGCATAGGTCTTTCATATTTTTGTCACATTTATTCCTACTATTGCATATTTTTTATGCTATTGGGATTGTTTATTGCTAGTATATAGAAATACAGCTGATTTTTGCATATTTTACATGCTGACATCTTACATTCTGCAATGTTGCCAAATGCACTTATTTGTTCTAGTAGCATTTTTGTAGATTCCATTGGATTTTTTTAGATATATCATCTGTGAACAAAGATAGTTTTACTCCTGTCTTTACAATCTGGATGCCTTTAATTTGTTTTTCCCCGAGTTTTATTTCTCTTTTTCCCCAAGTTTTATTGAGATATAGCTGACAAAATTATATATATTTAAATTGTGCAATACGATGACTTGATCTACACATACGTTGTGAAATCATTACTACAATCAAGTTAATTACCTCATGAGTTACTCTGTGTGTGTGGGCGGGGGGGTGTCAGATGCTTAGGATCTACTCTCTTAGCAAATTTCAAGTGTGCAGTAGAGTATTAGTAACTATCATCACCATGCCGTGCCTTAGATTCCCAGAAATTATTCATCTTACAGCTGCAATTTTCTACCCTTTGACTAACATCTTCCCATGTCCCCTACTCCCTGGCAACCACTATTCTACTGTTTCTTTGAGTTCAGTTTTTTTAAAGAGTCCACATATAAGTGATATACAGTGTTTGTCCTTTCTATTTCTGAATAATATTCCATTGTAATACATATCCCTTTTTAAAAAAATTATTCATCTGTTTCATGTTCCACTTATAATGTTCCACTTATTGTGAAAAAATGTATATTCAGCTGCCTTCATATCTGTTAATATTTGCTTAATATATTTAGGTGTACTAATTTTGGGTACATATATATTTACAACACTTCGGTTGTTTCCATATCTTGGGCTATTGTGAATAATAATGCAATGAACATGGAAATGCAGATATCTCTTCAGGATACTGATTTCGTTCCCTTTGGATATATACCCAGAAGTGGAATTGCTAAATCATATGGTAGAGCTGTTTTTAAAGTCCATGGAGATGGTCATATGATTTTTATCCTTTATTCTGTTATTCTGGTATATCACATTTATTGACTTGCATATGTTAAACCATCCTTGCATCCAGGGAGAAATCCCACTTGATCGCGGTGTATGATCCTTTTAATGTGCTGTTAATTTGGTTTTCTGGTATTTTGTTGAGGTTATTTTTGTCTGTGTTCATCAGGAGTATTGGCCTGTATCTGTACTATCTTTTCTTATAGTGCCCTTATTTGGCTTTGGTATCAGGGTAATGCTAGACTCATAAAATGAGATTGGAAATGTTCCCTTCTTAGTTTTTTGGAAGAGTTAAAGAAGGATTAGTGTTAATTCCTCTTTAAATGTTTGGTAGAATTCACCAATAAAATCATCTGGCCTTGGACCTTGTTTGCTGGGAGGTTTTTCATTACTAAATCTCCCTTAGTGAGAATCCATCTGTTCAGATTTTCTATTGCTTCCTGATTCAGTATTAAATGATTTAATGTTTCTGGAATTTATCCATTTTTTCAAGATTGTTTAATTTGTTGGCATATAATTGTTCATAGTAGTCTCATGATCCTTTGTATCTGGTATCAATTATAATGTCTTCTTTTTCATTTCTGATCTTATTTATTCGTGTCTTCTCTTTTTTTTTAGACTAAGGGTTTGTCAGTTTTATCTTTTCAAAAAAAAAAAACAAAAACAAAAAACCCCACCCTTAGTTCCGTTGATCTTTTCTAGAGTCTTTTTAGCCTCTATTACATTTATTTCTGCTCTAATCTTTTTTCCATCCTTCTGCTACCTTTGGACTAGTATGTTCTTTTTCTAGTTTCTTGAGGTGTAAATTAGGTTGTTTATTTTAGATTTTTCTTTTTTCTTAATTTAGGTATTTATCACTGCAGACTTCCCTTTTATAACTGCATTTACTGCATTCCATAAGTTTGATATGTTGTTTCCATTTTCGTTTGCCTAATGATATTTTTTTTATTTCCCTTCTTATTTCTTTGACCCATTGGTTGTTCAGAAGTGTGTTAATATCTACATACTTTTGAAATTTCCAGCTTTCCTCCTGATGTCAATTTCTAGTTTCATATCATTGGGGTCAGAAAAGATACTTGATATGATTTCAGACTTCAAAAATTTGTTGACTTGTTTTGTGACCTAACATATGACTTATTTTAGAGAATGTTTCATGTTCCACTTATAATGTTCCACTTATTGTGAAAAAATGTATATTCAGCTGCCTTCATATCTGTTAATATTTGCTTAATATATTTAGGTGTACTAATTTTGAGTGCATATATATTTACTACTATTATATCCTCTTGATCGATGACCTTGTTTGTCTCTTATTTCAGTATTTGACTTAAAGTCTATTTTGTCTGATATATGCATAGCTACCCCTGCTCTCTTTTGGTTTACATTTGAATGGAATATCTTCTTCTATCCCTTCATTTTCAGCCTATGTGTATTCTTAAAGCTGAAGTGAGTCTTTTGAAGGCAGCATATAGTTGGGTCTTGTATTTTTTTTACTTTTTTTATTTGTATCCATTCAGCCATTTTATGACTTTTGATTGGAAAATTTAATCCATTTACTTTTAACGTAATTATCGATAGGTAAGGACTTACTACTTCCAGTTCGTTAATTGTTTCCTGGATGTTTTGTAGTTCCCTTATTCCTTTGCAACTTGATGATTTTCTATAGTGGTATGCCTTGATTCCTTTTAGTTTATCTTTTATGTAGCTACTGTAGGTTTTTGCTTTGTGGTTACCATGAAGCATCTTACAGTTATAACAGTCTATGTTAAGCTAATAACAACTTAACTTGATTACATACAAAAACTCCACCCTTTTATGCCTGCCATTTTGTTTTCAATGTCACGATTTGTATCTTTTTATATTGTGTCCATTAACCAATTATTGTAGCTCTATTTTTAATACTTTTGTCTTTTAACCTTTATATAAGAGTTAAGTGACTTACACACCATCATTACAATATTAGAATTTTTTGAATTTGATTATATACTTACCTTTACCAGTGAGTTTTATACTTTTTCATGTTACTAATTACTGTCCCCTTAGTTCAGTTTGAAGAACTCCCTTTAGCATTTCTTATAAGGCAAATATAGTTATAATAGCTTTTATTTTCCTGGGAAAGTTACTCTCCTTCATTCTGAAGAATAACTTTGCTAGATTAAGTATTCCTGGTTGGCAGTTATTCTTCTTTTAGCACTTTGAATATATTATACCACTTTCTCTTGGTCTGCAAATTTTCCGCTGAGAAATTTGCTCATAGCCTATGGGGATTCCACTGTATGTGGTGATTTTTTTTTGTTATTGTTGCTATTTTCAAAGTTCTCTCTCTTTGATTTTTGACAGTTATATTGTAATGTTTTTTGGTGAAATTCTCTTTGCGTTGAATCTGTGTGGGGCTCTAGGAGCATCGTGTACATGGATGTTCATCTTTCTGGATTTGGGAAGTTTACAGCCATTATTTCTTTAAATAAGCTTTCTACCCCTTTCTCTTCTTTTTCTGGACTCCTAAAATGAAGATATTGTTTCACTTGACGGTGTCCCATAACTTACATAGGCTTCCTTCACTCTTTTTCATTCTTTTTTCTCCACTGACTAAATAATTTCCAATGACCTATCTTCAACTCCACAAATTCCTTTTTAAGTATGATCAAACTTGTTATTACACTTGGTCTCAGTCAAAAGGCCGAGAAGCAATGAGCAAACCTGTTATTAATGCTCTCTATTGCATTTTATTTTTCATTTTAATTATTACAATCTTAAACTCCAGAATATCTGTTTGGTTATTTTTTTAATATAATTTTTGTCTCTCTGTTGAACTTCTCATTTTGTTCATGTATTGTTTCTCTGATTTTATTGAGTTGTTTATCTGTGTTCTCTTGTAGCTCATTGGGCTTCCTTAAAACAATTATTTTGAGTTCTCTGTCATTTCATAGTTATTTCTTTGAGGTCAGTTACTGGAAAATTATTGTTTCCTTGATCGTATCATGTTTCCTTGATTTTTTTTTTTTTTTCATGTTTCTTGTCACCTTATGTTGATTTCTGTGCATTTGATGGAGCAGTCACCTCTTCCAGACTTTACAGACTGGTCAGTTGGGAGAAAAGCCTTTATTGTGGCTGAGTGCAAGGGTACTGGCTGGGTGGGGTGTGATGGTTCCAGGGAGTCTCAGTGGTGTAGTCTCCATGCAACTGTCAACTGAGGTCAGTGTTGTCAAAGATTTGCTAGGGTCCTCGGTGGCCAAGGTTGTCTAAAGTATTGGCAAGGTCGTTTGGGGTCTTTGGTAGTGAAAGCTGCTGAGGATCTCCTGATCTCCTGATCTCTCTTTCTGCCATTGTCTGTGTCCTGGCTGAGGGGATCCCTCTTGGCTTCAGGTCTGGCTCACAGGCGCCCTCGTGGTGGAGGTGGCACTGGTTTCTGATGCACAAGTGCACGTGGAGTTGAGCTCTAGAGCATGGGTGCTTGCAGAGCAGCAGTGGCTTTGGGATCTGGGGCACTGGCTTGCTCACAGCAGTGGTTGCTCTGGTGTCTGAGATGCAGTGTCATGCCAAGCAGCCATGGAGCTGGAGACTGGAACAAAGGCATGTTTGTAGAGACAGCAGCTCTAGAGACTGGGGCACTGCTTAGCCCTCAGTGTTATTGCCTGAGACATGGGTATGTGCAGAACATACCCTACATAGTCAGGGCCTGAAGTTTGGGAGCATGTGGAGCAGCTGCGACTCTGGGGTCTGGGGCATGTGTGGGCTCCTGGGGGAGCGGTGGCAGTCCTGGTCCCAGGGTGATGCAACAACAGCTCCTCCTGGCAGGGAGCATTGCTGGTGCAGCATATCCTCTCTGATGGGTCTGGGGCATTTTTTACCTCAGTGGTGAAAGCTTCTGGTGTCCTCCCTGGAGCAGGCCTCTGGGGGCCATACCAATGAACACTACATTGTAGTCTATGGCTGTCATTGTGGGGTCTTTAGGGGCAAAGGCTTCCAGGGTTCTTCACAGAGCAGGCCATGGGGAATGTGGTGGCATTCACCTCATGGCTGGTACTGGTAGCCCCTGCCCTTCATTTTTGTTCCTAGTTGTCTCTAGATGCCTCAGCTATGCCGATCTACACAGAGATCCTTTTTGTGCGGTTATTCTCCATTATTTCTTGTTTGTTTCACTATGTTGCTGTAGGTTCTTAATTGGACTCTTGAGTCCTTCCAGGGATATTTTCATTCATGGATAGCTGTCTGCTTGTGTTTTGTTGGGGGACAAAGATATCTCCTGCTATCTTGTTCTTTTCTGCCTTATTTCACTGGCTATGAACCTCCTGTATGTTATCGAATAGAGCAGATATTATTTTGGTCTTGATCGCTACCAAAAGCACTCACTCTTTTATCAGTAAGCATGTTATCTGCAAGTTTTTTGTAGATGTCCTTTATCAGGTTGAAGAAGTTCCTTTCTACTCTGTTTGCTGGGAGTATTTATTTGGAATGGATGTTAGATTTTGACAAATGCTTTTTCTCACTTGACTGCTATTATCACTTCTACTCAAAATTGGTTATTGTCACATCATATAGAATGCTTTGGACCCTATGGATTTTAAAGCCACCTTACGTTCCAACTGAGTTTGCCTACACACAAACACACTCCACTTTTGCTAGTCAACATTTTGGAGCGTATGCTTATAAATGGATTGATTTATTCTTCATTCTCCTCATAGGCTTACCTCTAAAGTTTCAGAGTGACTAGCAGCTAATCTAATGTAGTTTATAACATAAATTGTTTCTCTGGTTCAAACAGGTTTGATACTTTTAATATCAAATTAAGTATACAAATACTGAGCCTGAGAAAAAGCCTTTTTTGACATAAAATAATTAACATGTATCATTAGAGCTTTTATTCATAATGCTGTGGTTGGAAACTTCTGTTTACTCGGCATCACAGCAGCTGAGGCTATCATAGGAAAGGTAGAACAATAACTTTAAAGGATGAGAAGGAAAATGGAGAAATGCTGTTTTGTTTATTCTTTGCTGTTGATTACATAAACGAATTGGGGACCCACTGTCATATACACTGTTCACTAATAACCAAGAAGGGTATGGTCTCTTTCCAATGTATCATAATAAAGACAAAATTAATACCATATATTAACTACATAGAATTTTATACTAAACAAAGTACTTCCACATAGTGGATGTGTGTGTGTGTGTGTGTGTGTGTGTGTGTGTGTACATACAGTTACGCACCCCTTAATGACAGGTATACATTCTAAGAAAGGTGTTGCTAGATGATTTCATCATTGTGCAAATATCAGAGTGCACTTACACAAACCTAGATGGTACAGCCCACTACAGACCTATGTTATGTGGTTTAGCCTATTGCTCCTAGGCTACAACCCTGTCCAGCATGGTACTGTGCAAAACAATGCAAGATCAAATATAAGAGAAAATGATGCAATCAAGAGATGCAGTAAACAGGAGACATGAGGCTGCCGCTGGTGCAACATGATGGCACACTGTTTTACAGCAAACTATTTTTTTATTAGTAGAAAGAGTACACTCTAAAATAATGATAAAAAGTATAGCATAATAAATATATAAACCAGTAACAGGTTTATTATCATCATGCATTGTGTACTGTACATACTTTTGTGACTGGCAGTACAGTAATTTATACCAGCACCACCACAACCACGAGAGTAACGCATTGCTCTTCATCAGTACGTGATAGGAATACGTCATTTCCATTACAGTGTGTGTGTGTGTGTGTGTATACACACATATGTATATATAGTAAGTGTATATGATATATATATAAAAGTATATATATGAGGATGAATTCCTCAATTTATTTGATCTCCTTCATTTGGTAGGATGCACTACTGGGAATTGCTAAATAGGTACATTTCAAGTTTGGATTCATGCCAGAACATACCAGGTTGACAATTACTTCTCTTGTGTACATATACTTTGGAGTCACAGATGTGTTTCGATAGATCTGGACAATGACACTGAGGCTTAAGTGATAACAGAAGAGGCAAAGAATAATAGCAGAACCAGTGAAACCACCTGACAATTTCACAGATAAGAAAAAGATAAGGTAGACCAAAGGAAAATTGGGGTGTGAGCTCTTCTGTCCATTCTTTTTTATTTTTTCTTTCTTTTTAAAAGGGTTTTCTAGAAGATCTTTTAAAAACAAATTTTTGGTGTCATGTGTTTCTAGCAAACACATTCACAGAGAGAGAAGCGAAAAAGAAGTATGCATTGATAATAGAGGAAGAGATGGTAGGCCAAATGTGGGCTGGGAAATACAATTTTCACTGGTGAAAAAAGACTAGACTAAATTACTTCTGAAGACTATAAAATTATTACCTATTTGGTATTTTTTTTTTATCTTTGTGCAAATTTTACAAATTTCAATTAGTTAGCTAAATAAACTTCTGTCAGAAACTGATGAGACCATTAATCTCACCTGCCAGCAATGAAACTAAGTCAGGAATTGAAATTTCCTTCCTCAAGGTAACAATCAGGTGAATAACCAGTCTGATATACTCTCTCATCCAATCTAAACAGGATGACTAAGGGTATGCCCTGGATGTTACTGCCTCAAATTCGGAATTTGACGTACCACCTTCAGGGGATCACATTTTGCATACAATCTGAACTGAACTCAAGTAATGCAATAGCAGTCTGCTTGAAATTCAGAATTTCTCTCAAAAAAAGTGGAAATTTTAGTAAACAAATCTTTCTCAAATTTTCAGATTACAGAAATTGTAGAAATGAAACATTTTTTAATGCTTAATCCTGCTCAATCTATTCACTAATACGAGAATTTACTAAAGAATTGAGCAATGAATGCATTGCAAATCTAGCAGGCATAACCTCTCAGTATTGGATTGGCATTCACTAAAATTTACAATAATGTCACAGTAGGATTTTGCTTTAATATTTCTTTTGTTCTAGCCAATTTTTACTCTAAAACAGAAGAAAATCTAGCATTCATCCAGTGTATCTATATGCTTTTGACTAGTTAACATGTTAATCAAGAAAAGGGCTGTGTTGTCCAACTATTAGATATGTTATTTGGAAAAGAAAAAATATTTGTCTATGAATTTGTAGATAAAATGTTTCCAAGAAATTATAAATGGGCCCTATTTTAGTTCTCTCCTATTATGAATGACAGGCTTAACATTCTTAGAAACCTTCAGAATATGACTACATCTTTAAAAGCCTCCAGGGATTACTGTACATTAATGTATCAGAGTCAGTAAATTATCTATAAATTAATCTTTCTAAACAGTTTTCCATCCCCCTTCAATTCGAAAGCTAACCTTCTGAGTCTCTACTTCAGCAACTTTATATCTGAAGAGCCTACATCTGTAAAAACATTTCTAATGAAAACACAAAGACAACCCCTAGAGAAGCAAATAAAATGAGATTTAAGTATATAGCAGCCTTTCTACAGTTACATTCCTAACAATAGTGGATACTAATTTGCTGCCAAACAGAGGTTATATAACAAAATCAGTGAGTGCTCTAGTTCTTTTTGTTTTCAGTGAAAAATGTTGATGCTTAAACAATTCTGTATTTCCCCATTTATACCAAGATAGTAAAGTTACTTCTTTGTCTGAGTCACGGGGTAGGAATAAGTGTAATTTGTGCTTTAGAGCAGGTAGCGGCAGAAAAAGCGCATGCTGAAAATCTGGGCTCTAAGGTCTACACCACAGTTGCCAAAAACACAGATATCAAGGACGGATTTAAATTTTCAAGTCGTAACATATAAAAATTATTCAACCAGACTTTATTCAGCATTCCCACACAAATCACTTTATCAGTTAATAAGACCACTAGCCAACAATAAAACTTTAGCCAACAAAAAGCTTTTAAGCCTAATTTAGAGAACTAGTAATTCATTGTGAAAAGTTCTAATTTATGGCCATGATGTGGACTAGCTGCTAAATTAAACAACCAGTGTTTTTTTTTATTGTTGTGTTTTTTAAAGAATAACAATACATTAAGTTTATAAACCTGAAGGCATTACAATTCCACATTTTCAAGGATCCTCATATTTATTTTTAGGAGACAGGATGAAAAAGTACCCGTTAATTTTTACTAGTTTCAGATTTTGTTAACAATGAGGATACAAACAATGAAGTATGATCCATCCCTACATCAAGGACTGAGAATATAGTAACTTCAAAAATGGAGACAGGCGACTCGTGTGCAGAAAACTTTCAGCATGAAACACTGGGTAGACAGATTTGAGGCAGAGTTTGAAGCAAATATTTGTTTTTAATTGTAAAATATACATAAAATTTTAATCATTTGAAGTGTACAATCGAGTGGCCTTAAATACATTCACCGTGCTATGCAACTATCCATTTTCCAGACAATGAACAATCTTTTGTTCATCTATTTCTTTATGAATGCAGCAAATATTGAATGCCCACATGTAGCAGGCACTATTTTAGTCCTAGCATATAGGAGAAAGTAAGATAGACCTGATTTCTCTCCTCATGATCATTATGCTCTGGTTAACTGTTTCTCATTATCACCAAACTCTATAAAACATATGGAAAGTGTATCATTTTGATTAAATACAAATGGCATGACACATGCCTTGTATCAGTAATCCAGTTGCAATACCACAGGATTGCTCAGAGTTGTTACAGCAGAACATTATCTACCTTTAACTGTTTTTGGTCACTGCTTTAATAGGTAATAGACAGTAGAACAGTTGAGCTATAGTCTTAACTGATGGACAAATGTTATACCCTTATGTTGGCCTTCTGCATCTCTGTATTATTTAATTCAACATCTGATAAAATGTCATATAACATAGAAACTGGTCATAGAAAACTACTTCAGGTTTTCTAATATTTCCAGTTTTAAATATTAATCTGGGCTTTCATTTATGTGAAATGTCCAAAACAGGCAAATCCAACAGTGACAGAAAGTAGCTTAGTGGTTGCTAGGAGAGGGAGGAAGGGGAGAATGGGGAGTGAATGCTGAGTGTGGGGTACCTTTGGGGGATGATGACAATGTTCCAGAATTAGAGAGTAATGATGGTTGTAGAACTGTATGAATATACTAAAAACCACTGAACTGTATACTTTAAAATGGTGAATTTTATGTTATGTGATTTATATCAATAAAAAAAATCAAGTTAGGTATTTAGTCAAGCTGACATAATGGTAGGGAGAGGCCAAATTTTAAAAGTCCATGCGTGCTACCAGGGGACCCTTCTTATAGACCTCAAGAACCAGGTCAGTCCATTCTGAGGTGGCTGAGGACAAGCAATATCTACCGGGGGTTCTGAGAACTCAGATTCAGTTGGGGCAGTATCTAGACAGAGCAGTACGTGCACAGGAAAGTCATCTGGTCATACTGGAGTGTTCTACTCTTAAGATGTTTGTGCAGTGCCCCAAAACATCCTTAAATAATATTCAAACTCCGACATCTGCTGGACGCAACAGGAACCCAAGTCTACATAGAAATTACCGGGCTATACCTGTAAAGGAACTCTTCAAGTTTATACAGACAAGGTACCACATATCCCTCCCAGGAAGTACTTGCCAATCTTAGAAGGAGAAATTAGACTTTCTCCACGAAAACGAATCACAAACATTTTAAAGGTGAATTTTATTCCACATTAAAACAGTTGATAAAAGGTTAGCTGTTATATGTAGTAATGAAGAAACGTATTCACTCACTTGCTCCTTCTTTTTCACTTACTGTGGTCATAGTCAACTCCCAGGGACTGACAATAATTCAGTAAGGCGATCAGCGTAAATATGTTAAATGCCACATACGAATGAAATGGCTGTTGCTGAAGGACTACAAAAAGGTGTTAAAATTCCAGACTTCTGACTTTAAGACATACAAAAAAGTATATGCAATGTAAGCGCTTAAAAAACAAAAATACAAAGTGACTGGATACAGGAAGTGCCAACTACGTGCCCAATTTAGAATAAAAAAAAAACTGCTTAGAAATGCAAAGATACATACAATTGTGATTTTATTTGTTAAAATACACAGCCAAAAGATCACTTTACAGAAGGCAAAATAAACCACACATCCATTTTAGAAAAGTCTTTTTTGTTTCTTTAAATCTAAGGCCCCCTCTAGTGTTTGAAAACAGTCACACGCAGCACACGGTGCAACTGAAGGCACAGTCACCATATTTTACCCGAGACCTTCCGAAGCAAAAATACTTCTGTTCCATTCATGTGGCACAAAAATCAATGAGAGAAAATGTCTAACCATAATTAATATTTCAAATTCCTGCTATGATTCACATATTCATTATTCTCTCATTCAGTAATTTCTTTCTCTGTTATTTACTCCCGGGTTGTTTTTAATACTTCGTTAATAAGGAAAAAAAAATAAAAGTATAATGCATGTAGGGACTTTTAATTTCCCGAGCAAGAAATATACCTCTTTGGAAAACAACAGAACATTAATTTAATGTTACCAAAGAGCCTATTGTGCTTTTATGGACGTTATCAGTAAGTAGTATATATACTACCCAAAGTGTATACTTAAATTTATTATATTTAGGAATCAGAAATTTTAAACTACATATTTTAAGACTCACCTAATCTGTAAATTTGCTAATAAACCTTTTCAGTATTCTATAAAAGGACATAGGAAGTATTGCTTTGAGGGCAAATGTTGGCTCTGAAGAGTATGATGTAAAGGAATTCTTAAAAGTTTATAGAGACATGGCACTACATAAATCCAACGACTTAATCTCATGTGCTTTTTAAAAAAGACTGATTAAAATTAGGAAGAGAAAAACTAGTTTTTTCACTCTACTTTCTCACCTAAAGCCTTTAAGTGTCTGTTTCCATGTTATATTACAGAGTTCACAACTAGTCGTACTATTACCAGAAAATAAAAAGAAATCTCTATTTTCAATAAAAGAAAACAATGCAATCTTGAGCAGAGATGGACAAGGAAGACCTTAAGCTATGAGTTCATATTCTTAAAAGTTAAAAAGTATGCTGAAAATTTGAAAATTCAATAGTTCTCGAAACAAGTTTAATAGTATTAACTTTATTTAAATAAATGACTGATTTGTCATTCAATATTATCATATGGCTTCTCTGCATTGATCCTGCTTTCGGTTTTCAAACCTGTCACTTGCAAATGTTATAAATTAAAAGAACAGGACATCTAAAATGAGTTAAAAAACTGGTTACATTTATAATTAGTCTAAACTTTTAGGATATCTATATTCAAATGAATAGGACACAACATTTTTAAAGTGCAATATATACTCTTTTGGCTCAACATGCAAAGTTATATAACTGGAAACCACTACAGTCATTTCTCCTAGAACAAATTTAGTGAAAAGATGTTTTCGAAAGTTAGCCATGAAATTAAAAATTATGAGAAACACTGAAAGGTCATTTAAAATGAGTATATAAAATGCAATTACAAATAAAACCGGAATGGGAGAGGTAGCATAAAGTAAATAAAATCAAATAAATACTATACAATAGTATATAAAATTGTGCTTATAAAAAATTGAAAATGGCATCTTAAAACATCCATGTTCCCTTCCTCTGAGGGTTCTACAATGAAACGAAAATTTAGACCTGGAATCTGTAAAGATTTTCCAAATGTTATTAATTACCAGTATTGTTTTTTGCCAAAACCTCTCTGATCTGTCGGTCAAGTTCACTTATTATTCGATCCTCGTGATTATACACACCCGTCCTCATCAAAGTATCCCTTTCTTCTATTAGGCGAGTCAAATAATCATCCAAACCTTCTTCCAATGCATTGCCATGTGGGCTATCCACTTTTCCACTTGCAATCTCTCTGGAATCTTGGTACTGTTTTTGTTCTTGTTGCCTTAACCTGAGAAGTCAAGAACAAAAACCACTCTAGCAGGCAACAAATATTGTTTTGGTTTTCTTAACAACGCCGTTTAAAAACAAAATGATTTAATGGTAAAATACATTTGTAGTAATATTTTCAGGAAGAAAACAAAAACTAGTGTTACATTTGGCAGGTCAGAGTTTAGCACACTTAAGAAAAACGGTTTTAAAAGCAATACTTGTTTTTCTTATAAAATACATGAAAAATGTAGAAATTTTAGAAATATATAAAAAGAAAAGTAAAATCACCATAATCTTATTCAGAGATAACCAATCTGAGTAATAATTTTTTGTATTTTTCAATTAGTGCACATATTTTAAATATATTTTTCTAAAAAATTATATGCAACGCTGTATACTATTTTTTCACTTATTAATATAACAAATGTTTTCCAACATCATTAAATGTTCTTCTAAATGGCTTTATAACATTCCATCATTTAAAAGAGCCATTATTTAATCATCCTTTATTGCTGATCTTTAAGTTGTTAAACCTTTGCTGCGTTTGCTGTTTTGAACATAAACTTTCTTCTAAATTCATTCAACATTTACTTGTACCAAACAGTGTTAGGTTTGGGGAATACTGCAGTGAAACAAGAAGAAAAGTCCCTACTGTATGGAGCATATTTCAGTAATTACTCATAGAAAGTGAAATGCTATAAATGTGAATGCCTGGGTCAAAGGGCAGGTACATTTTAAGACTGTATAGATATCTTCAAGTGATGTTTGTGATAATCTCATCTAAAAAAGGAAGAAAGGAAAGCAGGTGGCAGCCTAGGATTTGGGTATTTCTAATGGAATACTGTTAATCATATTGCCTTGAAAATGGAGAGTATATTTAAGGATAGTATGGCAAGTTTGGGCATGGAGTATGTTTTAATTTAATTTAGAACATACAATTAAGACATAACTTTATATTCTTCTATGTAAAACTGGCTACAAAAATGTTTTAATTTGCAACTACTTCTAAATTTTGTCTATTTTAAATAAGATAAAGCAGTTGAGTCTAAGCCCCTGATTCTAGATGGTCTTCAGAGGAAGCAAGCCATTGAGAACAAAATCCACTTCTGAATTTACACATGCAGTAGGCAAGAGGGAGGAAGAGCCAGTGAGGATTAAGTCCTGCTCTGACAGACAAGGAGAAGTGGGCCCCAGTTCATTTGTTCAGGTGACCCTCTGAAACTCAAACGGATTCTTAAGATCCCCCACAAAAGAAATGAAAATGGAAATATGCAGTCCAAGGACATCAAATATCTCCATCTGTTTTTAGAAAAGAATCCTAAGTAGTGCGGGCACCGTTTTTTGGGACTGGGCAGAAATCATGTGGTTAATGGGATACTGGTACCAATTTGAGCAATTCATTTGGCTGGGTCAGGGAACATTTCTGAATAGCTGTTTCCCCTACCCTAATTTTTCTAGTTCTCTTGGAGGAAGACGTCCTCCAGGCAAATTAATGACACATAGGAACCAAAGGATGCACCAGAAAATTCAACCATTTCGTTGTCTATCTGTTGATGCATATAGGACAAATGGAATTTCTTCACATTTAATAGATTATCCCTACCAAATCTTCACTAAGATGCAAATCATCAATCATGACAACAATAGGATTTCAGAACCTTGTAACTGATGAAGCCCATAAAGTTGTCAAAAGAAGCTTTACTTCGCTGACAAACACTCTGTCTGGACTCCACTCCCATACTTTCGCTAGGAACCTACTGCTTTGTAGAACTTCTGGTAAGTTCCCTCTCACGTTGAACTTAGTATGCACCCTTACACTTTATAACAACTGGCTATGATTCTTCTCAAGAGGATAACCTATTTGCTTTTTGAAAATATGGTAACCCTCCAGATATGTGAAGACAGCTATCTCCTACTCTGTCTACAAATTCTTTCAAGTTCGACATTCCTCATTCTCCAAAGCACTTCTCGGTCACATTCCATTGGAAGCTCTCTAGGTAGCTGACTTCCCTTACAGTGTGTCATACACTGGTTAAGAACACTCTGGCAGTGATTTTACCAATGCTGAGTACTGAACACGACTTCTGTAAATGTCCCTAACTGCACTCGGTCTTTGGCAGCAATGTCACACTGTTGTTAGTGGCCACTTAAATCCTCCTAAGCTTTCTCACATGATTTTTTTCATATCTTGCTCATTGCTTAAGAGATTTTTAAACAATTTATACAGAAGACAGCTTTTGTCTCTAACACATTTAATCTTGTTGGTTTCAGTTCTGAATCCTAATTTAATAAGATAGTAATGATAAGATTCAATTTTGTATGACCTACAAATTTGATAGGCAAATGGCTATCTTCATTTAAGCCAACAAAACAGTACTTAGCAAACAGCAGAGGCTCATATGTGATTGCTAAAATGAAACCAAAAGAGTGTTGTGCAGTCATGCATCGCCTAGCGACGTGGCAGCCATCGTACGTCGGAGCGCAACACGTTATATGTTTGTGGTGAGGCTGGTTTAAATGGACCTAGATGCTGCTAGTCAAAAAAAGTACAGCACATACAATTATGGACAGTACATAATACTTGACAATGATGATAAACTATGTTACTAGTTTATGTATATACTATACTTTTTAATCTTCATTTTAGTGTACTCTATTCATAAAAAAAAATAAGTTTGCTGTAAGCAGTATGCCCTGCAATGCCCACAGCAGCCTCATACATCTCGGGTTTATCAGTCCCTTGATTACATTATTTTCTCTTGTGCTTGATTTAATCTCATATTGTTTTATATGGCAACATACTGTACAGGGTTGTAGCCTAGGAGCAACAGGCTCTAGCATAGAGCCTGAGTGTGGTAGGCTACACCATCTAGGTTTGTGTAAGCACACTGTATGATGTTCACACAATGACGAAATCACCTAATGATGCATTTCTTAGAACATATCTCTGATATTAAGCAGCATGTGACTATATGACAGCAAAATTTTGAAAGGCAAGAATCATGTTATAATTAATTTGTAACATCTTCCCAGTCTACAATATAGTAGACACCAAATACATATTTGCTGAATAAATAGAGGATAACGACCTGAACTGAGTCCTGTAGCATGGCACTGTAGGCCTTGACCTTTACTAACTGATATTTATACATTAATATTCTAAATGTAGTTATTTAATTCAGCTCTAAACCTACTTAATATAGTGACTAAGTTTTCTCAGCCCATACATGGAGATATCATGGGATATTTTGTCAATGTCTGTGCTATGGTCTGAATTGTGTCTCCCTCGAAATCAATATGTTGAAGCCCTAACCCCCAATATGATGATCTTTGGGAGATGATTAGGTTTAGATGAGAACATGAGGGTGAGGACCTCATAATGGGATTAGTGCCCTTATTCGAAGAGACATCAGAGAACGTGCTCTCTCCCTGCCATGTGAAGACACAGTGGGAAAGCAGCTGCTGACAAGCCAGGAAGAGAGTCCTCACCAGAAACCAACCATGCTGGCATGCCGATCTTGAACTCTAGCCTCCAAAACTGAGAGACAATAACTTACTGTGGTTTAAGACAACCAATCTATGGTACTTTATGGCAGCCCAAGCTACGACAGTATGCTTTGCTGAAACAAAATTAATAGTCTCTTGATAAACTAAGCTAAATAGTCTTACCCCAAACTCCCCTCTAAAAAGACTATAATTTGTTCTTATGCTGCTTCCTAATGATGACTTTTCTAATAAGAATAATTCAAATTGTAACTAAGATGAACGTGACACTACAGAGAAGCCCAGCATAATATAGTAGTTAAAAACACGGCCTCTGGAATCAGATTTCAACTTTGGCTCCAGGGATTTACTAGCTGAGTGACCCTGGAAAAGGTAGTTTAATTTCTTTACTCCTTGGTTTCTTCATCTCTAGAATGTGGAAAAAGTTGCTTTGAACATAAAAGAAAATGAGATAGGGATGTGAGGCATTTAAAATAAGGCCTGGCACATGGTAAGGACTCAATAAATAAGAGCTATTGTTTATTTAATAATTAACTAAATTTGAGATTTCTTATACTTTTTGTAACTCAAAATTCAGTTTAATCTATTACCTTAAAATAGCAATACTGCTGAAAGAGTCACATAAAAATAAAATTTAAAGTACTAATGTTATGACCAGAAACAAAAAAGCTAAGTAGATCTGGCATAGCTAGATTCATGGCAAAAAATGTGAGTGAAATAATGGTCTTTGGCATAGATTTTCTATTGTACAAATCAGCTACATTTTATATATGATCTACTTTAATTTTGAAAGACCTGACATTATACTTTTCCCTGGAGCAATGACCAATTAAAAGGTTGTCCTACGACTTTTGTTTTTGTATGAAGAAATGTAATGTTCTAGTTACTATACCTGTTCAATTCATTTCTTATATCCAACAATTCTTGTCGCTCAGTTTTAACTGTATCTTTTTCCTCAGAAGCCAGGTAACGTAGTCTCATCTCTTCCAATTCTTCCTGCTGTTTTTTAAGACGGGCCATTTGACTTTCTTGCTCCCGCTTGAAAGAAACAAACAAGCCAGATCCTTAATATTAGTAATAAATATTTCATATGACTTTGACTTGTGATTATTAACCCAATTAGACAGTATCCATGATATAGCCACACACTGCCAATTCTATGCGTCACGTATTATCTAGAAATGTCATTCTCATTATAAGCCATAATCATTCATGGCCCAATCACTGACTGAGGTTAGCTGAATATCTTAAGAAAACAGAAAGTGAAGACAAGAAAAAGTCTGCTGTCAACACAATGAGCTGCCACAAGGCCCGGTGGTTAGAGCAAGCATCTAAGAAATGGTTAACTTACAAAGGTGTACCAAGAAAAATTTAATAACTGTCCCTATACTGGTCACTAATTTCAATCTCACCTCATGTAATAATATGCTTTTCCACTCTTTTCTCCAGGCTCATATAAAAATCTATGGCACATGACAAAATTTCTTTAAAAATGTGTAACATTCCACAGAATGGATATTCTATGAATTTTCAGCCACTCTCTGAATAACAGAGACTTTTGGTACTACAAGCAATGCTGCAATAAAACACCCTATCATCTAACATTGCTCACGAATCTTTCTATACATTCCTTTAGGGAGAGGTGCTTTTCTTTCTTTAGGACAGAACCCCAAAATGGGAGAGCTCAATCAATAGGTATATGTCACCTATTTTAAAAACATTTAACATTTACTGCCAAACTGCAACTGTACATTTTGATAAAACTTCACACAGTGAACCACTTGCATAACCACCATTTAGATCAAGAAACAGATTATCAGAACCCCAAAAGTCCCTTTGTGTCTCCTTCTAGTCACTAACCACTCATTCTTTCCCAAAGATTACAACCCTAGTTTCTAACACCACAAATAAGTTTTGATTGCTTTGAACTTTATATAAGTGGAATTGAACAGTATATATTACTTTATGTCTGGCTTCTTTCACTTAATATTGTTTTTCAGATTCATTAGTCTTATATGTAGTTGATGATTTACATTACTGTTTAGCATTCCACTGGATGAATATACAGTTTATTCATCCCACTGCTAGAGGAAAATTTGGGTTAGTTTCCAGTTTTGTATTATAAAGCTGATGTGAACATTACGGTACATGCCTTTTGGCACATATATGTATGCATTTCTTTTGGTTATATACCCAGGATTCAAACTGCTAGGTCATAGAGTATGAGAATTTCAGTAGTAGTCAATTTTCGAAAGAAGTACAAATTTATACTTCCATGTGAGCATTTCAATGTTGCATATTCTTGCCAACACTTGGTAATGTCAATTATTTTTTTCATTTAAACCATTCTAATATGGTATGTAGTGGTATCTCATTGTGATTTTATTTTGCATTTTTTCAAAGACTAATAAGGTTGAACATATTTTAATATTTTTAATGGCACCTGGGTATCTTCTTTTATGAAGTTCAACCATTTGGCACTTTGCTCTACTTGGCTATCCATCTTTCCTTACTGATGTTTGTAGTTCTTTATGTACACTGGGTAAGTCATTTGTCACTTATCTAAATTTCAGATATTTTCCACTACTCTTTGTCTTGCCTTTTCACTGCTTTAATGGTATTTTTGACCTAATTTTAATATAGTCCAAATTTATTTATTCTTTTTTGGTTAGTGCCTCTATGTCCAATTTAAGAAACGTTTTGCTTCAGTCCTGAAGACTCTTATGTTATACTCTCTTGAAGCTTCATTAAGACCAGCAGTTCATATGCAACAGGTTCTGTGTATGGTGTGAGATCATATTTCTTCTTCTCCCCATATAGAGCTCCAACTGACCTACCAACATTTACTAAAAAAACTCTATTTCACTATTGCTTGGCACTATTATCCGTCATTTGTCACCTCTGTTCATATACATATAAGGTTTGTTCTGGACTCTAACCTGATCTATTTCTCTATCCTTGCATTAAAAGTATAGTGTCTTAATTACTGTAACTCTTGTAAAAATAACTCTTTGATATCTGAAAGTTTACCTTTGGCTTAAAATGTCCTTCATAATTTTCTTATTATCGACTCCTGCATTTTCATATACATCTCAATTTCTATGGCTGAAAAAAAGTCCTGCTGGGATTTGATTATGATTATGCTGAATCTACAGATTTGGCAAACAAACATCTTTATAATATTGATTCTTTAATCAGTGAACATGGTTTGCCTCTTCAATTACTTGAGTCTACTTTAATTTTGTTTAATATCTTTCTCTACATACTAAGAGTAACATCTTTCTGTGCTCCTAGGAATTTGGTAATTTTAGATGTTATTGTAAATGGTAGGGTTTTAAAATTTTCTTTTTCTAATTGTGTCTAGTATAAAGAACTGATCTTTACATACTGACTTTGTTTCCCACAAACTTGCTAAATTCATTAATTCTGGTAGATTATCTATAGGCACCTTTTTGTTTTCTAAGTTATAAGTGTCATCTGCAAATAATGTCAGTTTTATTCTTTCCTTTACAACTGATACACCCTTTCTTTCTCTTGGCCTATCACACTGGCTAGAACCTTTAGTACAATGTTGGTAAAAAATGGTGATAAAGGACATCTTTCTCTCTCATTCCTGATCCTTATTTTAAGAAAGCCAAGTTTTATGTAAATACCTTTTATTTATTGGATTAAGAAATTTCCCTTACCTTCTGAGTTTGCTAAGAATTATTATTATGAATGGGTTTTTCTGTATTTTTGATATCATCACTTGATTTTTTTTTTTTTATTAAGGTAGTAAATAGCCAAATTTACCTTTATTTAATAAATAAACTTCACTGTGATGTTTACAAGTTTAATATCTATATTCATGAGACTGGCCAATTTTGTTCTTATAATGTCCTTTTATTAGATTTTAGGACAAATATAATGCTGTTCTCATTTAAAGAAAAAAAGAGATGTTCTCTCTTCCTAGTTTCTGAAACAATTTAAGATCAGTGTTATATCTTTCTAAAATGTTTACTAAAATTCATATGGGAAGCCATCTGGGTCTGAAACCTTCATTGTGAAGGTTTTTCACTAAAGATTCAATTTCTCTAATATCTATATGGCTACTTATATTTTGTTTCTTGTGTCAGTTTTGTAGGTTCTGTTTCTCAAGTTCATATAAAATTTTTCATATTATCCTCTTATCTCTTTAAATGTCTGTGGAATGTGTAGTCTCATGCCATTTTTTAATTCCTGGTTTTAGGATTTTGTGCCTATTCTTATTTTGTCCTTAAACACTCTTTGCCCAGGGAGGAGGTTCCTTTCAAAGAAATAACTTTTGCCTTTGATTTTCTTGTACATTTTCCTCCTATTTCATTAATTTTTACTCACCTTGATCATTTCCTTGCTTCTAATTTCTTTAATTTCTTGTTCTTTTATTGTTTGAAAGGGAACAGATTTTATGCTTTTCTTATTTTCTTAGTGCACTTAAGATTATATATTTCCCCTTAAGCATAGCTTTCATTAAGTCTTCATGTCTTGATATACTGTATTTTCATTATTTTTCAGTTCAGAATATTTTCTAATTTCACTTGGGGTCTCTGGTTTAGCCATGGGTTCTTCGAATTATACTATGTAATAAATATCCCCCAAATGATTAAAAATTCTTATTAATTTCTAGCTTAATCTCACTATCATCAGAGAACATATTCTACATTAGTTTTCTAAAATTTGCAGAGAATTGCTTGATCTAACAAATGAACAATTTCACTAAATATTCCATGTGTACTAGAAAATGTGTATTCTGAACTTTTTTGATCAAGTGTTTTATATATACCAATGGTTGTACTGTCTAAATCTTCTAAATCCTTATTGATTTTATGTTATTTGTTTGCTCTATCAGTTCCCAGGAGAGTTATTGTAAAATCTACCATTATTACGAATTTGTCTATTTCTCCTTTTAGGTCTATTGATTTTTGCTTTATGTAAATTCATAGCTGTTACCAGGCACATATAAACTTAGTTATTTTCCAGGGGAACTGACCCTTTTATGATTATGAAAACTATCTACAGTAATGCCTCACCCTAAAGTGTACTTTGCCGGACACAAGTATTGCTAAACCAATTTTCTTTTGGTTAATATTAACATAATATATAGTTTTTTCTCTCCTTAAACTCGACCATTCTGTATCTTTATATTTAAGGTGTGTCCCTTATAAGTAGCATCCTGCTTTTAAGTTCAGTTTTTAATTTAATGTTTGTCTTTAAGGGGAGTATTTAGTCCACTGATATGTAAAGTACTTGGTGATAAATATGGGTTTAAATCTTTACATATTACTATTTTCTACTTGTTCCACATATTTTATGACCCTTTTCTTGTCTTTAGATTAATATTTTGTTCAATTTTTCCTTTCTATCAGCTTGTTATTCACTTTTTCTCCTTTTAAAAACTAATATACATTAGAACTTTTACAGATAATTTCAGATCAACATACTTTTATCACTTTATCCTTTCATATCATTTTACTATTTTTGTCATGAATTTTAATTCTATGCATATTTTAACCCAACAAATATTGTTACTGTTGTTTTTCGACGATCAACATTTATAGTCAGATATTTCCATTGCTTTCTCTCCTGCTTCCATTTGAGATCATTTTCCTTCTGCCTAAAGAACACTTTCAAGTAATTTTTACTTCAGGTTTGCCATGACAAATTTTCCCAATTTTTTGTTAGTCTGAAAAGTCTAATATGAATATCATTTATGAAGGATATTCACACTGGGGACAGAACTTTAGGTTGGTAGTTATTTTCTTTCAGTACTTCAAGGACATTATTTTACTGTCTTATGAATTCCTTCACTTCTGTTGAAAAGTCATCTGTCAGTCTTATTGTTGCTCCTATGAAGACAATGTCTCCCTCTACCCCCACAGCTTAAGATTTTCTTTGATTTGGGCAATTTTACTATGATGCATCTAGATATAGTTTACTTTGTATTTATCCTGCTGAGGGTTAATAGATATTCTTGAATCTATGGCTGTTATCTTTCTCATTTTTACAGAATTCTAAGCAGTATCTCTTCAAATATTGCTTCCCTTCCTCATTCTCTATTTTCTCCTGAGGGGATGCTATAGGGTGAATATTTGTATCTCCCCAAAATTCTTATGTTGAAACCTAATCTCCAATGTGATAATGTCAGGGGGTGGGGCCTTCAGAAGGTGAAGAGGTCATGAAGGAAAGCCCTCATGAATGGGATTAATGCTCTTATAAAAGAGGTCTCTAACTCCCTAGCTCCTTTAGCAATGTGGAGACACAGTAAAAAGATGGCCATTTATAAACTGGGAAGCAGGCCCTCACAGACACAGAACCTGACCAGGAGCATACCCTGATCTCAGACTTTCAGCCTCCAGAATTGTGAGAAACAAACTTCTGTTGTTTATAGGCCACAGAGTCTGTGATGTTTTGTTATAGCAGCCCACATAGACTAAGACAGGGGTCTGTAGTTACACAGAGGTAATCAGTCCCATGTACTCTATCCAGTATGTCACTTATGTTCTTTGTTATATTTTTCATCTTTTTTTCTCCCTGTTTCACTTTTGATACTATTAACTGACTTATCTTCAGTTCATACATCCTTGCTTCTCCTAAGCCTAACCGACTATTAATTCATCTACTGAATTTGTACATTTTACTTGCAATACTTTTCAGTTCCAGAATTTCTATATGATTCAAAAGATTCTACTTCTCTACTACATTTTCCTGTCATATCAGCTATTTTCTAGAACATGGTGACAATAGTTATTTCAAACTCTGTATCTAGTGACTCCAAAATCCGATTACCCATTGATTTCCTTCTACTGAGCAAAAGACATAAAAAGGTGTTCCACAGTGAAGAGGTGTAAGTAGCTAATAAACATGAAAAGATGTTCAAAGTCAAACAGGGAAATGAAAATTTAAGCCAAAAAATTTTCAGACCCACCAAACTGGAAAAAATTAATACATCTGATAACAGCCAACTATTGGACATAGTGTGGAGAATAACAACAATTATACACCACTCTAGGGAACTAGATTTGTACAACCAATTTAGAAAGCAACTTGGCACTATTTAGTGAAGCAGAATAAATGAGCAAACCCTATTAACAAAAATTCCACTTCTAGATATAAACACTAGAACACTTACATGTCTCTTACATGTACAGAAATTTTCAGTGTTGTATTAAAAGAAGGTTTAGGAAAAACATGTCTACTGAAAGAAAACTAAATTGTGATATAGTCATATATTTAAGTTTTATAAAGCAATAAAAATGATATATAGCCACTTGCATCAAATAGCAAAATCTCAAAAACAATTTTGAGTCACATAAGTGGTCACAGAATAATTATTCAAAGAGAATGATCTAATGTATATAAAGTTTAAAAACATACAAAAGTAACGTGTTGTTTACCTATATTTAAAATATATCTTATAAAATTGTAAAGAAAAGCAAAAAAATAATAAATACCAAATACAGGAAAGTCATTACCCCTGGAGAGGATGTAGTTGAGAAAAGGCGCACAGAGGACTTCCAAGGCATTGATAATGCTCTGTTTCATAACCTAGGAGGTGCCAGTTGTGGTATATAAGAATCTTTTTTTTTTCTCTTTGGAATGTACAATATATTTCATTTAAAAACTATTAAAAAGGAAACGTACACCAAATTATTATTTCTCGAGAGGGGATAAGGTTACTGGTAATTTAAAAAAAAAAAATTTCTGTGCTGCAAAATTGCAAGGAGAAAAAAAAAGTAAACTGATTTTAGGTTACCTTGTAAAATTTTAACTTGATAAAACTTGAAATATGTTTGTTCTAAAACATAAGAAAAGCCTTTAAATGTCATGAATTTTTAACCAAGGATCCAGCATTAATAATAATCACACATGCACACACAAAAATTAGAAGTTAGTAAAAGAAATCCTCTCTGCTGCCAGGTGCTCTAGGTTAAAGGGTCCTCAATCAAGTGAGTATAATCTTTATTTCGCCTTGGCGGCCTATAAATCCAGAGAGGAGATGTAAACATACATACACTAGACTAAACAGTGGCTAAAATGTGGCCACTACTTACTCTCCCACTCACACATACCATGTAAGTCTGTGGGAAAAAACTTACAACTAAACTAAGGAACTCAAGTAAAGTTTTCTGAAAATAACCCAGAGCTGACAAGTCAGTAGGAGGGCCTGGATGGTTTCAAGACACAGTTTTTAACCACGACTTGGACCTCCAACTGTTTTCTTAAACAAAGATTTACATCCTATCCTTGGCTAAATTACTTATAAATTAATCAAATTAATTACACTGAGTGGATAAGCAGGAGGCTGGACAAGATAGTGCTGATGTCGGCCAATGAAGTCTGTGTTGTTTTAACTAAATATATCAGCTTAGTTTTAAACAGATCTACTGTGCACAAATATGGTAAGGGACCCACATCCTACCCAAAATCCTAGTTCTGTTTCTTATCCTGGGAACAAACATAGTTTTAATATATCTGACGTAATAAAATTTTAATTTTCTACAATAAATTCATACCTCTTAACAATGCTTTTAAAAAAAGTAATGGCTTTTATTCTCCTATGTAAGTACGTTCTAAAGTGTCAAGAAATGTTTTTAAGTAAATATGTTATTTAGAACACAAGGAGTAAAGCGATAATCTTGGATATTTATAGAACAATTTAATTCAAGCATTTGCTTTGGTTTAAAAATACTTCTATGGTATATTTTCATGGAAATGGAAAAAAAAATTACCCCTTAAGTTTCTCACAACTAAAACTTCTTAAAGTTAGTGTTAGGAAAGTATACCAAAGATCTCAAGTCCAGAATGTATGGATATTACATATGTTTTCTAAGTTAGGACCCATTTTAAGTGATACTTATTTATATTTTATAGCTGTCACCTACCTAATTACCAAAGATCAAAAAGTTTACAACTTGGAAACAGACTCTTATGGTTGTGAATCTGAAGAAAAGATTTTTCCCTAAATAATTAGAAGATTATGATTTTTTAATTCACAAATTGGCTATACACTAGGTCACCTCTGAGTAATGGAAATCTGTTTAAACATTCTTTTGGCAATAGGCACCAAGCATTAGATCTTACTTCCAAGCCCTACCAGCTGGGTTTTGTCATTAACATTTATTAACAATCTAAGATATGGCTTTTGCTGTCTAATCCGTACTACACAAATGTTTTGTATGGCCCTCCAGAGGATTTTGCTGTGACAAATTACTGGCAGAGATTATAGCCCTGTGGCTATTCACCAGAGGCAATGTAAAATTAACATGGTACTAATCCAATTTAAACAAAAAGTTGCACAAACAATCTTCTGAACAAAAGCAGAGAATTCCAATTTTATATTCAAACACAATGTGTTTTCAATAAAAAGTTTTAGCAAAAATTTGAAGTAATTTTTACACATATGAATTCTCTTTTGGATAAAGTCATTTATTAATTTTAACCTTCCAAAAACAGCTAGTGGCAGAGCACAATTCACTCTGGTAATTCCAAGGACTATTCCATTTCTTAAAGTGCTGCATCCCGAATGTGGTCTGTAGAACATCAGTGGTTCCTACTGACCTCGAAATCTGTCTGCAGTGTTGTTTCTAAAGCAGAAAGTTTGTGGGATAAGGAATAGAACTGGTCTGTAATGAAGATCACTACACTCACAGAATGAGGCTATTTTCTTTGGTGAAGTAGAAGTGTAGGGTTGAACTAGTAATTTAACATTATGTTTTCTTCTTAATACACTTACAGTAACTCAAGTGAAAGGAGGCATCTGAACTTTTGGGATAGCCTCTCTCTTATGAGGAACAAATAGTTAAAATTACTTTGCCAATGGTTAAAGGGGGTAGAAAATACATAGAAAAAAGGAGAAAATAATGGATCAAATATAAAGATAAAGGAGAGACTACCTCAGTATCTCACTGTAACACTAACGAAGAGCCATGAACGTGGGGGCCTCTATTTAGAATATTATTTACTTGCGTGCATTTAAAAACTACCTCAGTGAAAACAATGTTATCTGTCAATATACACACACGAACATAATTTACTCAAAGTAAAAAGTACTTGTGTGGACATTTCTTAATAAGATACATGACAAATATGATGAAATTCTTTTAATAACTAACAATTAATTGTTTCTCCAAAGGAAATGCCTCAATTAGCAACTAACATTTTTACGCCTTTTCATTACTAATTTTGGCAAAGCCTTATAATCAATTACCATAGCATAAGTCTCTTATTCTTCATTCTACGACTTCTTCAGTGGTAGGCACCACCTTCTATGTCTTCCCCAGAAATTATGTGAAATAATTTCAAATCTAAGAGTGTTATTTAAAACTTGCCTTTGAAATGTTTCTCCCTTAGCTTTGAGTGACGAAATACATCAATGACCCTGTTGTCCTTTCATTTTTCTAATACTTATCTTTATTTGCATTTCTCATCACCCTGTTATATTCTTGTTCAATATCAGTCTTCTCGGATGAACTTTTAAGTTCCTCATGGGAGAAAACTTCTGTAACTAGAGCATTAACCATTGTGTAAGGTGCAGAGTAGGCTCTTAAACAGTACTTGCTGGATGAAAGAATGAACAAATAAAATAGCTATAAGTGTTTCTTCAGACTTAATGCACTCTCATCTCTTTATACCCAAACTTTAGGGAGCATACCTACTGACATTCTTGCATATCTGCACATTTAGCCCTTATGTGTTTTCTTTTCCTTTCTGTGCAGTTTTCTACAGAATATCTACTAAAATTACCATCCAAATATAAAGTACTGTTATAATTCAAATTATATCCTATCCTACTCCCCTATCGCTATTACTATACGACAACCTCCTGCCTATTCTCTATACTTAAAAAATTTTAATTTGTTGGTGCCTATCATTTCTGTAAATAGCTAGTCAGTCACAAATCCTTCCAATATTTATCCTGTTTATCAATGTTCAAAGCTACCATCTAATTAGATCGACTGAAACCAAGAACATTACACAATAGCTTTATGGCTCAGCTCCTTTTAACAAGTTACTATTTGCTGAGCACATACTATATACCAAACACTGTATTAAATGCTTTAAAAACTACAATTCTCAGAACAACCTGTGGGAAAAACTTCACTGTACAAATGAGGAGACCAATCAGAAAAGTTAAATTACCCAAGCTGCAGAGGTAGTTAAGAGGTACAGCCAAGATAAAACAGGCCTTGACTCCAAGGCCTGTTCTAAACTACTGCATATGCTGCCTCTGACAGAACGTGTATCCTGTTATTTTTATTTCCTTGCTCCCAATTCCACAGTGACTCCTCCCTAATGGACTACATATAATGTAAATATCTTGGCATCATGACTTTCTATTAGCTGCATCTCTCTCAAAGCCACTTTGATTCTCATTATCAGAGTTAGGTGATCTAACAGTCAATGATGCTATTTTCCTTGCTAATATATGCCGAATCATGACTTCTTCTGCCTCAATACTCTGTCAGAAGTCCCTGAAGTCTTCCATGGCTTACTTCCTACTCCTGGAAATTCTTTCATTATTTGGCTTTTATGGAATGAAACTATAACATTATAAAGGGGAAAAAACCTGAGCCTGGACTCTGATGAAATAGTTCCAACCTTAGCTCTATCACTTAGTACCTTTGGGATCACGTGCAACTTACTAAACTTTTCTAAGTCTCAGTTTCTCTCATGTATAAAATGAGAAGAATATGACCTGCTATATAAAGATCTTGGTTAGGATTAAATGAAAATATATGAAAGCACAACACTTGGCATATAATAAGCCTTCAACTAATACTAACTGTTCTATTAGTATCATTATAATTATCTTCCTCTTTCTCTCTAGTTGCTATTTCCCTTCCTTCTCCTTAAACATAAGAATCCTGAGTTCTGTCATAGCTTCAATTATCACTCTGTAAAGGATCACTTAAAAACAGATTAAGTCCATTCATCCTCCCAACGTTAGAGCCATATTTCTAACAGCTTGCTAAATTTCTTTCTGTAAAAATTAAAATGTCCAAACTTGTAAGTCCTATCTCCTTTCCACACTGCAATCAATTTTTTGTCTTAATAACCACATTTCCAATACTAAGGCTTGAGCTCTTACCATCATCATTGACTTTCTACTCTGCATTCCAATCGGGTATATTGTGCTATAAAGAACCTACCAAAACCATGTCTTTTAAAAGAATCTCATCCTGTTTCCACCGCTACCACTTAAGTTCTGGTTCTTATTACCTGAAATGACCTCTAAAATGAGCCCTCCTCTGTTCTCCAATTAGAGTCCATGCTTTCTGACTTCATGCCTCTTTGCTATAATCATTCTATTCATCATATTTACAGTACCCCCACACTACTACATTCCTAAATCACAACCAATACCCCAGAGGTCCATCTCAAATACCTTCTCTTCTATAACACCTTTCCTGAGTCCTATTAAACAGATGTAACTCTGTACTGAGGACTCTGTATGGTTTGTTTCATGGCTCCTACTACTATGAGGCAGTAAATGTTATATTTACAGTTTTCTTCTCTATTACTGAATTGCAAGCTCCCTGAAGGAAAGACTTGTTTTACTTAAATCTATAAATCTAGGGCAGTGCCATGAATATAGGAGGCCCGCAGTACTATTTACTCGTCTATCCTCAGTCCTGTGAACATATATAAAATATTTACTACAGTTAATAAAGAAGTCCCCCCTTCCTGTGGTTTCATTTTCAGTGGTTTCAGTTACACATGGTCAATCATGGTCTGAAAATATTAAATGGAAAATTCCAGAAATAAACAATTCGTAAGTTTAAACTGCATACCATTCTGAGTAGTATGATGAAATCATACACCCATTAGTCACTTAGTAGCCCTCTCTGTTATCAGATCAACTGTCACAATATTGCAGCATTTGTGTACAAGTAACCATTATAGTAGCCTGATGCTATGTCATTCACCTCACTTCATCTCATCACATGGGCACCATATCATATCATCATAAGGGTGAGTACAGTACAATAAGATATTTTGAGGAAAAGACCACATTAACATAACTTTTATTATAGTATAATTATTCTACTTTATTATGTTATTGTTAATCTTACTGATAAATTAAACTTTATCCTATGTATGTGTAGGAAGAAGAGTATATAGGATTCAGTATTATTCAGGCATCCAATGCGGTCTTGGAATGTATCCCCTGAAGATAAGGTGGAGGGGGGCTACTATATTAAGCTTATAATCTCAACTCATCTACAAGCTATGTTGGCACAGTTTGCCTTATTTATTCTCAAGTAGTCTAGTACATACTCCTTTGTGAAGGCGGTAAGCATTTAGTACAATACCACAAAGATGTTTAATAGCATTTGATGGTTATGAAGACACACTAAGAAAAATATAAATCTGAAAGACCCTGTGTACCAAATTCAACTCTGAATAAAGCACGCACTAAAGAAAAACAAAACTTAGAATAAACTAACCATTGTCGATCCTTAAAAGTTTTAGGTCAAGTAGATTAGATTCAAAATAAAAATCTTGCTCACAATTTATTTGATCTTAATCATTTGAAGAAATAACACCCAAAATTAAGATATATTTCTCGTGAAGCTAATAGCACTTGTTATCAGTAGCAGGAAGGGAAAAAATGTAAGAATAATTCAGGAAACTATTACTTTTAAACTTCTGTAAAATTATACAAAAATTCCCAGTGATTCCTTAGTTGAATAAATTACTGTGTCTTCCTAAGAATAACATTTAAAATATGTTCTTAAATTTGAGGACATTTTTTAAGTTATCCTTAAATTTCTCCCCTAAAAGGTATTCCCAATAGAAAGAAATCAATCCTAAGGAAAAGAAAGGTAGTTTTAGAAGTGAAAGTAAAAGAAATTAACCCATTTCTTCTGGGGAAGAGGATAGTTGGCAATTAAAAAAAAAAAAGGACCTAGAAATTTCTGTTTTTAATTTTAAAAGAGGAGGATCTTACATATAACACATAAAAAAAAAAAAAGCCCCAATCTCAAAAATAACACTGGAGAGCCAGCTATAGGTATCTGAACATAACAGGTAATGCCAAATATGCAAACTTGTAAAGAATCAAGGGAAAAAGACATAAAAAGAATAATCCATCAGTGATAAACCACATACCTGTTTAAGTCTGGCAAGTTCTTTCAAAGCTCGTCCCCACTGCTGCTTGTAATGCAATTTAGACTTAGTTGCAGATTCCAACTTTCTTTCAAGTTCAACCTAACAGTGATTAAAATCATATCAAGTGAAACACTATACCACTGTGTACAATCACTGAAAGATAATATATACAAAGAGTCTGGCTTAAGAAAAGAGTTTATACAGTGTAACATACGACATCATCTAAAACTGTTATATAATTTACTATAAATATTATGGCACATGAACATTTTCTTGTTTAAAATATAGTCGTATTTTTACTGCCTAACAGCCTATACTGAAAGGAATTGAATTAGTAGTCTTAACCTCCAGACAGTTACTATAAATGTATTTAAAACATGTACATTACATAAAGATCAGAGTGAAAAATACATTTTTTTTTACAAAAAGTTCTGTTAACATTCCAATCTAGCTGGCATTCTAAATCTGAGAAACCAAATTATTCCTTTTAGAGGCCTTTCATTATGTGGAATTTTGTCTTACAATGAAGAAAGCTGGTAGATTCTTTTTTAAACTATATTTTGGCAAAAATCATAGAATACTGAAAACAGTGAAATGTTTAATTAGAAAGAAGTTTACTAAGAGTATAAAGTCAAAAATATTTTAAGAACGTTAAAATAAACCCAAGTAAAAAACAAATGCTCCTAATAACACTCATCTTTTTCTATTTTTCCTCAAATATATAAAGAAAAGCATGAAAGTGATTCAATTAAAAAATAAAGTTATTTATACTTGCAGCAGGCAATCTGTTGTGCATGAGCTGAGGCCAGCTTGGCTATGTTTTGGAATGTACTCTCAATGTTTCAACCCAAGTACCAAATCAATTCATGTAGCCAACAGACAGTTTTACTGTTTAAGTGATAACGCAATAATGTGCCTGAATCACAGTAAAATACTGTTATTCTAATGATCTAATTTTTTTTATATCAAGACAACTTTTTCCCATGCATGCAATTCCTAATTTTTGCAAGAAAATAAAGACATTATCCAAAAATTCAAATTTCAGAAAACCCACATGAAAATAAAATGAAAGGAAAAGCAGATTGCCAAATTCACTTCACAAAAGGCCAGAACCTTCTCTGCAGTAATATATGGCTTCATGAAGTCGAGGCCTTTTCTAATCCCTAGTGCTTGGATTTAAATGTGTTGACATTTCACAACTCAATTCATACATCTTAAATTGAATAATACTCTGAGATTATCAAAGATGATCTCTTCCACTTACACGCCAAAGGTTTATACATATTACTTGGTAATTTAAAAATAGGATATATGTCAGAGGACTAGGAAAAGTCTTTTTTACAGCTGTGAGATAAGAGTAGCATTCAATTAGAAGGCACTCATGTTAATGGGTCTTAGAGAAAGTCCAGTGTCCTGGATGGGCCCAAGGATGAGGGTTAGGGCAGGGATGAAGCTAGAGTTATTGCTTATACCCAATAGACTGACTGTCAGAAAAAGCTGTCTGGGTAGGTTATACTGCTTTTGACATGATTATCAAAATATTTCACATTTGCATATTCACATTAATTTAAAACACATGTATAGACAATACATTAATTTTATTTTTAAATTAAAAAAACTAGCTAGCAAATCTGAGACACAGACCTTATATTTCTAATTTATTCCTATTATCAAATCAATGACTCCTAACTTTTATTTTTAAGGATACAGATGTTTCTGTGATTCTAAGGAAATACATGGACCCAATTCTCAGAAAAATGCACACAACCAACGACTTTGAGTTAAGAGGCCTTGTGAGTTGATCTGAGACTTGGGGAAGGCTTTGCACTTATATGTCATATAGTTTCTCCTTTGAAATATTTTCCAGTTTTATTCTTTTATGTTCCTACTACCATTGCCTTAGTTCAGGCTCTTCTCATCTTCTCAGCCTCCTATCTATTCCATTTACAAATCCTGCAAACCACTGTTAGAACAATTCACTCTCTACTAAAAAATCTACAACTACTCTGCCTACAGTATTGAGCCTAAACTCTTCTGCCTAGGTTTCAAGGCACTCCAAAATATAATTTCCATCCAACTTGCTCTTGCTCAACTTACTTTCTTGGTTTTCCTCAAAAGAAAACCCTCTATTCCAACCACCAGTTTGGTGTCCCCTACACGTCCCTCTCCTTGCCCAAATTACTTCTTGAGTCTGCCAATTCTTTTTCTTCCCTGCTTACTCAAAACTTCAGACTCTGCTCGAATTCTACTTAGATCTGCGGTTGTCTTAAAACTACTGTATTCTGAACACCAAATGATTTCTCTTTTCTGAACTGTAAAGAGTTTCTATCGCAGTCCCTGGTTTTGATTATACAAGGTCATTTAAAGCTCACTGAGCCATGTCTTCCATTTTACTACAAACTCTTTAAAAGTGAGGTCCCAAAAGGATAAAATATTATTTCTTTCATTTTTCATTGTACCATCAGGGGTGAACACACAGTAGAGACTCACCAAATATTCTTAACTACATAAATTTTAGCTTCTGTCTTCAACCTCTTTATGCTCTACAAAATTATGCTTTCCATATTTTACTTTTTAAAATCCCAATTATTTTTAAGCACTCTAAAAGACATTCTCTAGCTAAAAGCAAATTATAAACTATTATTCACTTATATAAAAAAGAGAATCAAGAAATACATTTGGTAAAACTGTATCTTAATATTAACATATTTTTAGACCATTTCAGTGAAAAATGGAAAAATCTGTTATATTTAAGAAACTGGGTAATCAGAAAAAAGTTCTCAATCAGACATAACCAGAAATTATGGACTTAATCAGGTAATTTTTCACTTATGTCTTCCTTTTTGTGTTTTTATGTCTTTGTTACTACTTAAGAAATAAGATTCTGCCCTCTTCTGGCACCAAAAAAAATTTACAAAGAATTTTCAGAAAAGCTGAGCAGCTTTGTTTTACCAGGCACTTAAACATGCTGAATGAATTCATTAGATTTGATACAGAGGTAGTTCAATTATGCATTTTTCTCCTCTCAAATTTATGGTGCTGTTTACACTTTTAATGTTTAGTGATTTTTATCTTTTTGGTAGAAGTATAGATAGAAGGAGGAATTTTAAAAATCACTTAAAATTTCTGTGGTGGATTTTATCTAGTCTATATTCAGAAAAGATGAATAAGATAATGCTTCTGTTCTAATTTTGAGATATTTGGTCTCTGAATTTCTCCAAGGTAAAATGGAAACATTCTTTGATAGCTACTTAACAGAGCTTGTGAGAACTGATGAGATATTGTTTGAGTGCTTCAAATATCTCTGGTAGGTACCAACAGAATTCGTATTTCTAAACATGGAAATACTTTAATACTTCATCAAAAGACGAGTAGGAAATATCTAGCTGGATTCAAGTTCATTGGTAGAAATATAAGAAGGCCAAAAATGAAGAAATGAAGAGATTGTTTAAGTATGTAAGAAGCAGAATTAACTA
>NW_011888820.1:6914403-6916636 GCF_000151845.1 Pteropus vampyrus
TGCAACAACATAAATGGAACTTGATGGTATTAAGCTAAGTAAAATAAGTCAGATGGAAAATGACCAAAAAAAGGTATGATTTCACTTATACGTGGAATGTAAAACGAAAACAAACTTATAGGATAGAGACAACAGATTGGTAGTTACCAGAGAGGAAGTAGGGCAAAATGGGTAATGGGAATCAAATGTGTAGTTGATGGACAGAAACTAGACTTTTGGTGGTGAGAACACTACAGTGTATAGATACTGAATTATAATGCTATACACTTGAAACTTCTATGTTATAAACCAATGTTACCTCAATAAAAAAAAAGTAATGTTAAAGTACAAGATAAAATAAGGTACAACTCCTTTACAAAAAGAACTCATTGCCAACTGAAAGGAACTCGGTATTGTTAATTGCAAGTTAAAAAAAAAAGACTGAGTCCTCTATCTATGCTAAACCATCCCCATCTCTCTTATTTAGTTTGTTCTTGCTATTTATTTCTAACCCACAATCTAAAAATATCCTCAGATTTTCCTACCTAAAAATAAGCTTTTCTCAATAGTGTTGGGCCCGGGGCTATACTGGTTTTCTTTTCAATGCTGAACTATTACCCTCTGCAATTTGGCTTCTTAAAAGTCAGAGACTTAACTGCCTAGCGTATGGCCTTTCCTCAACCATTCTTGACCTTCCCTTCAAGAGCGATTACTTTTATTTCCTCGTTCTTGAAACTCCTCTTTTTTTTTTTTTTTTGAGAAGGCACCACACTAGACTGCTTTTTTTAACTTCTCTAAATCTTCTTAGCCTTATTCTGACTCTTGCTTTTTGTCTATGAAGCTGAACTTTCTTCCTAAGTTTTATTTTCAGTTGTCCTTCCTAAACATTCAAGCAATTTCATCTACTTCTAAGATTACTTTATTCAAATGACTCCCAAATCTGTATGTCTAGCCCTTTTCTCTTCCTGCTATGTATTTTCTCATACTTAACCACGTTTAGTGAACTTCTCCCCTTAGATTATTCTGCTAACATAGCAAATGTAATATGTCTAAAACCAGAATTCTCTACAACTTCTACTTCCCCAAAAAGTTAAAATTCTTCATTTCTATCAATATTAACATTCATTAAGCCAATCTTACAAACTTGAGAGTAATCTTGACTTTTCCTACCAGATGAAATATGAATTAACTTAGCACCTAAGGTCTTCCCACATATAGTCGAAAATGACCTTTATTTCCTACATTCTCTTATCAGGCCTATTTTTATTTTGAAGCTACTACTGTCCAATAGACTTTTAAATCTCTATACAACTTCTTGGAACGACCTTACCCACATATTTACCTATTTGAAATTTCAACTATCCTTTACATTCTATATCCGATTTTACTGTTTCATTATACTTAATGTGTTGATTGTAGTAGAAATGACTTTGTTTTCCCTTTGCATTCATAGCATTTAGTAAGAGAAACTTAGATGATACCTGCTCTTATTTGCCTTTCACTTTAATTATCTGCGTAAGTTCCTTGTCTCTTCTTATAACTTGTCATTTACTTGACTCTATCTTGAATATATTTGAATCATTCATAACAGCATTTAGCACAGTGTCATAAATGATACACATTTTTGCTGGATAATGAAAAACCGATTGTATCTATCAGCATCCTGCCAGGAAACCAAAAATCACTCTAGGTCTTTCAAACAGAGGTGATTTAATACAGGCAACTTGTTATACAGATCATGGAAGAGCAGAAATGCCACAGGGGATATACTGAGGTAACCTAGTGATTAGCAACAGCAGGAAGCCCCTATCTGTCCCGGGTAGGAGGGACTGCAAAAGGAAGTACCAAGAAGTAGTGGTTCCTGCTGTCAAAAACAGGAAACTGGGGGTTGTCCAGTGAACTAGAACCACAGTGGGGACTGCCCAAAGGAAGCTAGAGGAAAGTCTCTTGATGATGGAATCATAAAAAGATGCAACTATTGCCAGAAAAAAATAAGGGAAGTGGAGAGACAAAGAGAAGATAGAACTACCCTAGCATCTTCCCAACTCCTATCCACCAATTTGCTGTTAGTGTCCTCTAGTGACTGAATTTACAGGAGAGAAAGGGCAAGGAAGTCTTCAATACAAAGCTGAATAGGAAAAGACAGGCAGTGGCCGACGATTAAATCTTTAAACTTCTAAAAAAATTTTTTCTGTTTCTTACCTGTGTAGACTATATCTTTTTAATATTGCCTAAAAATTATCAAACTAAAAAA
>NW_011888820.1:6916686-6928528 GCF_000151845.1 Pteropus vampyrus
TTTTTTGAGAAGGCACCACACTAGACTGCTTTTTTTAACTTCTCTAAATCTTCTTAGCCTTATTCTGACTCTTGCTTTTTGTCTATGAAGCTGAACTTTCTTCCTAAGTTTTATTTTCAGTTGTCCTTCCTAAACATTCAAGCAATTTCATCTACTTCTAAGATTACTTTATTCAAATGACTCCCAAATCTGTATGTCTAGCCCTTTTCTCTTCCTGCTATGTATTTTCTCATACTTAACCACGTTTAGTGAACTTCTCCCCTTAGATTATTCTGCTAACATAGCAAATGTAATATGTCTAAAACCAGAATTCTCTACAACTTCTACTTCCCCAAAAAGTTAAAATTCTTCATTTCTATCAATATTAACATTCATTAAGCCAATCTTACAAACTTGAGAGTAATCTTGACTTTTCCTACCAGATGAAATATGAATTAACTTAGCACCTAAGGTCTTCCCACATATAGTCGAAAATGACCTTTATTTCCTACATTCTCTTATCAGGCCTATTTTTATTTTGAAGCTACTACTGTCCAATAGACTTTTAAATCTCTATACAACTTCTTGGAACGACCTTACCCACATATTTACCTATTTGAAATTTCAACTATCCTTTACATTCTATATCCGATTTTACTGTTTCATTATACTTAATGTGTTGATTGTAGTAGAAATGACTTTGTTTTCCCTTTGCATTCATAGCATTTAGTAAGAGAAACTTAGATGATACCTGCTCTTATTTGCCTTTCACTTTAATTATCTGCGTAAGTTCCTTGTCTCTTCTTATAACTTGTCATTTACTTGACTCTATCTTGAATATATTTGAATCATTCATAACAGCATTTAGCACAGTGTCATAAATGATACACATTTTTGCTGGATAATGAAAAACCGATTGTATCTATCAGCATCCTGCCAGGAAACCAAAAATCACTCTAGGTCTTTCAAACAGAGGTGATTTAATACAGGCAACTTGTTATACAGATCATGGAAGAGCAGAAATGCCACAGGGGATATACTGAGGTAACCTAGTGATTAGCAACAGCAGGAAGCCCCTATCTGTCCCGGGTAGGAGGGACTGCAAAAGGAAGTACCAAGAAGTAGTGGTTCCTGCTGTCAAAAACAGGAAACTGGGGGTTGTCCAGTGAACTAGAACCACAGTGGGGACTGCCCAAAGGAAGCTAGAGGAAAGTCTCTTGATGATGGAATCATAAAAAGATGCAACTATTGCCAGAAAAAAATAAGGGAAGTGGAGAGACAAAGAGAAGATAGAACTACCCTAGCATCTTCCCAACTCCTATCCACCAATTTGCTGTTAGTGTCCTCTAGTGACTGAATTTACAGGAGAGAAAGGGCAAGGAAGTCTTCAATACAAAGCTGAATAGGAAAAGACAGGCAGTGGCCGACGATTAAATCTTTAAACTTCTAAAAAAATTTTTTCTGTTTCTTACCTGTGTAGACTATATCTTTTTAATATTGCCTAAAAATTATCAAACTAAAAAACGTATGACCACACATTGTCAAATTTAGGCTGTCTGTTGGACATCACACATTTTTAATGCCTAGAAACTGAACATTCTGTTTGTAGGGAATCCCATTATAAATGAGAGGCAGGACTTGGCTTTCAACCACAGAAGACAAAATAGGGTGGATGTCCCTTCTTCCAATCTGAGAGTATAGGCCTGTGATTTAAATGAAAGCTCCTGGTTGGGACACTGAATCTAATGGGTAGTAAGATGCAGAGAGTATTCACAAAGGCTACCGCAAAATGGTATGACACTAGAATTGTGATACAGAATCCACTGACATGACAGTGATGGCACCAACAGTAGCATCTTGAGTTGACTGTTTTGTGACAGGGTAGGCCATGCCTTGCTTACCCCGGTTCCTGCTCATATTTTGAAATTGGTTCTTCAGCCTCCCCTAGAGTTCTGTTGTGCGCAAGCAAGGGCCTTAATTAGTATAAACTACTGACAATGTCATGTGTCTTGAATTCTCTGATGTGTTATTTGATATCAGAAAACTACGGTAAAACATTACATTGTATATGCAAGTGTCATTTATAGATTTTATAAATCGATTAGAACTAGTTGCCATAAATTGATAAGGGTACCTTTTCCAAGGTGAGAAGATCTATTTCAGACTGTAGACGAATTTCTGGTTTGTTCCTTTGCTGATCCTTGAACTGATGGAACTCTTTTTCTAAAATCTTATACTTATTTTCAGCATCATTAAGCTGTATTTAAAAAATACGGTGTTATAGCCATGTTAAAACAATAGTACGCATTTAGAATTGCAGAATTCAAGTGTTGTTTTTTTCTTATTCTAAAGCAAGTTCATAGCAGAAAACTTAGAAACATGAGAAAAATTAAGATCACTAATAATCCTAAAAATTTTGTAAATCAACTGACAGTATATAAAAACATCTTGAGTATGAAATTTCTTATAAAACTAGTATCATGAGAACATTTTTGTTAAATTTTAGAGGGCAAATGAAATAGTCACCTTATAAAAATACTGATACTTTAGAAAGATGTCACATGTAAGAAAAGACTGAGCATTATAAATATACCAGATTACTATCAGTAAAAAAGTTTAATTTTAATGTAGTATTTATTGGTCTTATAATTGGATACTGCATGAATCTCATAATTCAAACATGATTACAACTTAAGGTAATTTAAAAATTATTTGGCTCAACCCCTTCATATTTATAGGTAAGAAAACTGAGGGTCAAAAGAGCTAAATAATTAAGGTAGTGTCGAAGAGCTAGTGAGCTAGTCACTAGCAGAGGCATGAATAGGATTCAGATCTTTTATTCCCTAGGATAATGCTTTAATGTAAAGCAGACAATATTCCTTAAAATAAAAAAGATAGACTGCCTTGACTGAACACTCTATAATTTTCTTTAGAATCAGTTCGAAACTTCCAAAATAAAATGATATAAAGATGTTCATTTCAAATCTGAGTTTTTTTTAATCAAATGCAAACAAGCACTGTTACAGATGCTTTCTAAAAACATAAACCAATATAACTATCCATCATTAGATAAACCAATTATCTCTACTAAGACATAGACTTAACTAAATTTGAAATACTAAGAAAATGTGTGGCGAAAAAGGAATTTAAATTATCAATAATAAATTCTTGTTTTATGCCAATAAATACAAACAATTCTGATTGGGACTTATCTAGCAACTTTAACTTTAGGTATTCCATGCATATAAATATTCTGTATAACAGAAGTTCACTTCTTTGAATATCCAGACTTACGTTTTTAAGGTTGAACAGAAACATTTCTAAACTGTCTCACTTTTCTGTTTTAAACAAAACCTAATAAACTTAAAATCTGGTATTTTTCCCACCATTCAGGACATTATCATAAACAATTATCATGGTTACAATCAGGTTGTAAAGCAATAAGCTATTAGGATACTGAGCTCTTTTTCCTTTGATAAGTGGTCCATAAAATACACTGATTTTTTTTTTTTTTTTTTTTAGTTCTGGTAACTGCTTTTGTTTGAATATAGATAGTTTATCTTCTTCAGCTTTTGCTGACAGTATGTCTATCTGTCCCTACTTGTCTAGTTATAACTGCACGTATAGTACATGTAACCTGGTTCAGAGTAAAGGCCTAAAAAGTTTTTCTTACATATAAAATATGAAATGTTTATAGTCATGGGCTTAGCAATTGGGTGTCTCAGAAACTTCTGCTCCCCACTCCCAGTTTTTTCCTAAGTCTTAGATTATGTTTTAGGAGTGCCCTAGGTAATTTTTCTAAAAATACCAGTTTCTTCCCACAGAGGTTCTTCCTCCAAAGATGTAAGCTAATTACACCAATCTGGGACAGGGTGGAGACCTGGGTTTTTTCCCCAAGAACTCCCCTGGTGATTCTAGTAACTGTTAGCAGCCTTGGTTCTAAATGGCTGAATATTCCTGATAAGTGGAAGAAGAGAAGCATTACTGGTGAATCCCATCATAATTGCCTACTTTTACAACTTTATTTCACATTTTAAATGAGATCTCCATAACAATCAAATATGTATTTACAACCACCTAAATAATGTGACCTTAATTAACTTTGAACTGCTATGGAAACTATTTTTTATGCAAAAATTTACTGAAGATGTTAGAGGCATGCATCATATATATCTAATCTACAATATTTTTTCAAGAAAGATACACTTAATTTTTAACAGCTTGATCCTTGTTTTCTGTTTTTTTAAGCAAATATTTATTAAGCCTCGAGGCATAAAGGTATCAACTAAAACAATCATATGGAGCTAACAATCATATGGCTAAGCTCTAGGCATAAAGGTATCAACTAAAACAATCATATGGAGCTAACAATCAGACACTGATCAAATAATCACACTAATGAAAATAAAAGTAAACTGCAACAACAAAGAAAAATAGAAGAATATCCCATGAAAATATAAAACAGAAACGACCTAGACTTGGGGAGCAGGGGTCAGGGAATATTTCTCTGGATCAGTTGATGCTTCAGTCCAAAACTGATGGATGAGTATAGTTTACTAGGCCCACACAAAGGTCCTATGGATGAAGCGAGCACAGTATGCTTGAGAACCTGAAGGAAGGCCAGAGTGGCTGCAGAGTATAAGGCAAAGGTGAAAAAGTGGAAGATAAGGTGAGAGGCAGGCTGAGTCCAAATTATGCAGAGGCTAATAGGGCAAGGTAATGATTCTGGTCTTATTCTATGAGCAATAAAACAACACTGAAACATTTTGGAGGAGGGTATCATGATTCCCAAATGTCAAAAATATCCTGGCTGCAACAGAAAGAACAAAAATAAAGAACACTTACGGGAAGCTCAGGTATGGATGGGAGGATCATGTTGGTTTTTAAATGCCTTTAAGACATCCAAGTAGATGTCAAAAGGCAGATATAGAGATCAAGATTGCAAAGCAAAGGTCTGGGCTATAAATGTGAAAGTCCCAGAGGTATATATTATCTCTGAAGCTGTGGGCATTAATAAGGTTAATTCATGAGGTTGTTTAATACAAAGTAAGTCTTGAACTTGGAGGAAGTCTAACATATACTGGCTAAAAAAAAAAATAAGCCTGAGGGGTGGCAAGAGTAGAGGAAAACAAGGAGTGGTGTTATAGAAGCCAAGAGAATATACAAAAACAAGGATAACAGTCTTGATGCTTTCAATGAGTATGAGTAAAATGACAAATAAAAAATGCCCATTGAACTTAGTGACTGAGCCATTGGAGGCCTGACAAATAGCTGGCTGGAGCAATGGGGATGGAAAGAGAAATGGGATGGGTTGAGAGGTGAGTGTTAAAGTGAGGAAATGAAGAGGAGCACAGACAATTCTATAGTAAAATTAGGTTCTTAATTGAATTTAGTCTCGTCATACATGAAGTGTATGTTTGCTAAAAGGAGATTTATGAGAAAAAGATTTTTAGTTGAAAGTTACCTGAAATGTAGTACCATCTCATACGAATGATTATAAGAAAAATTATTCCAATATGGTCCTCAGCTTTGACTTAGGAAAAGATTTAACTTAAAGTATATTTGAATCTCAGAGTAATAAATATGAACAATCATTCGAAACTGGATTTTTATGTTTTAGTAAACTATATTTCTAGAATGCAAATAAACTCTAAGTGTAGAGAGATGAAGGTAGTTCATCCAACCTGTTGCTGAAGTCGGTGTTTATCCTCTTCTAGCTGCTTGATCTTTAATCTTTCCAATTCTACTTGGTGAACACAATCTTCCTTGGCCCTACGGACAGAGTCCTGAAGTTCTTGCAGGTTCCGTTCACGTTCTAATTTCAGTTCTTTTCTTTCTCTTTGAAGCTTAAAACAAGTGCATCTTTAAGAGGTTGGCCTATTACGAGCTGCGTTATACTGCTCAATATTCTATTATCCTTACAATCAAATGTTTAGAATACTTACAAGTTTATTTTCATAGCCTTTTCAGTTATTAATCTTTAAGTGTACTGAAATTATAAATTTTTAATCATTTAATTTTAATATACAAAGCATATTAAAAAATCCATATGACTTGTATAATTTCAATTAAAAATATTCTAATCATTTAAAATTCCTACTTGAATAAAACCATTATATAAGCAAATATGCTCAAGTTATTTTTTTTCTTTTAGAAACTTATTTTCTGCCTAATCACGTAGAAGATAACAGAGCTACAGTATTAGGAACAAATACACGTTAAATTTAAGTTTAAACATCTAAATGAATTTAGAAATCCCAGAAAACGTATAAGGATAAGGTTAGGGTGATATGTTAAGAAAATTTTAAGAAACACATTTGGGTATATCCTCCTTTGGGTAAAGGAGGATATATATTTAATGTAGAAGAAATTCTAATTATTTTGGAAGGATTTGGGGGTAAATTTTAGTAACTAGGCCTAGTACTAAGGAAAGTTTTCATCTGTTCTTGGGATCTAATGTTTCATGGGCAGGAAAGAGGGATAGTCCCTTCTCACTGAAAACAAAATCAGGATTCTAGACCTCTGAGCCTGCATGACATTTTCTCTTCTCTCTAGGCACTGCAACTATCCATTCGTTTCACATAATGGGCAAGTTAATGAAACACCTCCACTACTGCAGAAGTCAGCCAGAGATACTGAATAAGAACCATTTCAAATAACATTTTTCTCCCTGTTCCTCAGATTCTAACACATAAAATATGCTCTACTCAGCTGAAGAGCTGTTTTCTCCATATGTCTGAAAAACAATTTCTATAAAATATATTTTATACAAGTATAAAGAAAAAAAGAAATGAATGATATGAACCTAATATATGGATTCTGTGAAATAAAGATATTTGATAGATGAATACACTACCTCTGATTCTGTAATGGCAAGCTGCTGTTCTCGCTTCTCTAAATCAATTAGGGTTTTTTGAAGTTTTCCTTCCAGAATAGTATATTCAGCCACCTAAATAAAATATAATAAAATTATCTATCTTTTCTCCAAATTCAAAACATACATAATTTTAAAAATGCACATATAAGACATGATCGTTAACATTCTTCCTTTCCTCCTTCAATTTCTATGCAAGTTATTACCTTTTTCTTTACTAGTGATTCTCTCTCTCGATCCCTTTTCTTCCATTCCTCTGCAAGCACTTGCATATGAGCCAGTTCTTTCTGCTTTAGCTACAAAAGGAAGAAAAATAAAGTCATGGGAAAATTCTAAATATTTCAAGTAAACCAATCAGCTGTTTTTAGTTAAAAATTAATTGATCACTGATATGTTTCTTTCAAGGATGCCGGGTGTAATACCCATGTGGGTATAATCCAAGAGAGTATATGATGGTTTTCTAACTCTCTTGATCAGAGACTGACTGACTATTCCAGGTTTCAAGAGGGTATGCTAAATGAGAACCTAAAATTAAAAGAATCCTTCAAATTCTTAAACTCTGAACTCTAACTTTCAGTCCCAATTTTGCCTAAGTATCATAGACAAAGTTTAGGGGAATCCTTCTGAGTGGCTTCTGCCAATCTGTTGCATTTCAAGTATTATTTTATTGTCCAGTTTTCTTTAGAGGTAAGGCACTCTTGATATTCAAAGGGACTGGACAGGGTACCCATGGAACATAGAGAGAAAAGCCTACTATGGAGAAGGAAAAATATACCAAGTAGACAAAAATAGAGTTTTAAAGTAACATTTATAAAATTACCTGATTTTCAAAAATGTCTTCTTGCATCTCTTTCCACATTTCTAGCTCAAGTGCTGCTTTGTACTCTAAGGTTTCACGAGGCTCTGTCTGGATTTCTGAAGGACAAGGTGCTGGAGGAAGAGAAGATGGCTTCTGTTGTACAGCAGATAAAACCTAACATATGAATAAAAAAAGCATATTGAAACAAATACACATCCACACATTAGATCCATTTTAAAGAGTAATTTGATAATATTCAATGATTTTACCTGAGATGAATCAGAGACCAAAATCTCACGCATTTTTACTAGTCCATAATCTTCAAGAGTCATTGTGTAAGAAAGATCTATTATCCTATTGTTTGACCTACAAATGAAATTGGAATTACATTAAAATTCATGAAAATACTTTTGTATTATTTTTCTTATGTCCCCAATGCTATAGCATTGAGTAGGCTACATTTCTTGTACCTGACACTTGCTGCTGAAAACTGCAGCAGCTTCTATATTCTTCGAGACCTTTCATCTACATGATTTCATTGGATCACAAACACCCTATTAAATGTACACCTACATTTATTATAAAAGGACCTATGACAGCTGTAGATTACTTGGAAAAATTTAAAAGTATAAAGGAGAAACTTTAAATCTCACTGCCCATAGGTTATTACTGATAAAATTTAGTTTTCTTCCTGCTTTATACATATGTAGATACATATGTACTCATGCATGTTATCATCATACAGTTTTGTCCTTTTTTCATATTTACAATAAAAGCATTTTCTCATGTCATAAACATTAATTCAAAATGTAATTTTTAATGCCTATAAAATGTATGAAAGAACTTATGTAGTAAAATTAAAAAAATTCCACTATTCTTGAATATAGGTTATTCTGAATTCTTTTTTTTTTTTTTTTTTGCTTTTCCTGGGATGAATATACTCATATATAATCCTTTACTGGATATATGCATTGCCTCAGGATAATGTCTAGAAGTAGAATAACTATGTTATTTTTATCGTAATGAATACCTCCTATAGTATAGAACTACATGTAGCATTTATTAAATAAAAACAAGACAAATATTAGAAGAAAATAAAATCTTGGCAATAAAAAACCATGGCTTTGTCTAAATCAAATACATTCCATAAACCCTTGGTCAAATCAAACTGTTATGAATGGATCCCACACAATTAGAACTCATAATTAATCAACTTTTACATTTTTTTCTAATCTCACAGATTTTAGAACAAATGAATAAAGTAAAATTAAGCACTACCACATCCGAAGTTTTCACTTAGGTAAAACTCTTAAAACTTCTGTCTACAGAACAGGGCAATAAAAGTTAATATTCATAACAAATGAACAGCATTAAAATCAGAAGTAATCTGATTATTTTCATTGTATTCTATTTATGACAGAAAATAATGCTAATTTTTAAGAGCAATTTTTCAAAAACAAAACAAATTTTCAGTGAACCAGGATATCTGATTCTTTAAAATACCTGTTTCTACATCTTAAAAGTGAATAAAAGTTTTACTACACCCTCGCTCTCTAGAAGTGACTATGGGTGGGAGAGTATAAGAGAAAAAATTTCAATAAAACTTTTAGATCTCAGCTTTTTACTGAGCCTGATTTCCTTCTAGTTTCTTACTATACTTTAAAAATAAAAGTATGTCATATATAATGTCAAACTGAATTTAAATTTCTATTGTTAAAAAGATCATTCGACAAATATATTATTTTGCCTGAAATATGTGAACTCCAGCTTTTCACTATGACAATGCATTTCAGGGTGAAACAAAACAAAACAAAACAAAAAACAGTGGTCTTTAAAAGTGCCAAACATTTGTAACATTCTCTGACTTTGGATATGAGGCAAAGGTTAAAATATTTTTCAAGCAGAAAAAGTTATTCCCAATGCAAAATAATGTAAAAACAACACTAGAAATTTGACCTTGAATTACTAAATAAAAAGATCCTGAGTTTAAAATTGTCAGGCTAAAGAGAGAGAGAAATACTTACACAACAGTCCAAGTAAATATTACAGTATTATAGTAGCAGAGATTCTTTACTTTGTGAGGGTATAATGGGTATCAAAAAGCTAAAGAGCTAACAGGGACACAGCCCCTACAGGTCAGAGAAGATAGATCAGAAAAAAAGATATGAAAAGTTGTAGCTAGCTAATGAGAATAAAAAGCAAAGCTAAGACCAATTTGTAAAATGCTTTTACCCTTGTGCTGCAATAATAGGCACACTTTCACTGTAAGTCTGACGCCAACACTGTTCACCATTAGAACCTAAAAAGCGAGTTTTTTCTGAAGACAAGATGTTGGAAAGCTGAATTCTGGCGATTCCCAGAAGTAAATCTTTGCTCATTTTATCCTTGTGCCATAATTCAATCAGCAACGGAATCCTGAGGAAGAGAGAAACACATGTGTTCATACCTACCTATCAACTCTGAACTGTCTTTTCTGGGTTAAAATCTACGAGTTCCCTTAATGTGGTCAAAGATGTTTTTGTTACCTAAAATGTAAAAGCTCAATTCCATAGGTAACAAATCAAAATTCTATTACATTTTCTACACCTCTTTTCTATGCAACAAAGAAAACCTTCCAAACACTATTATTCCCACAAATGGTTAAATTTTAGTTACCCTTCATTCTTCCTTTTAAAATAATATATGAATTTGAATGGTGATACTCTGAGAAAATAAAATGACATTTCGGATTTAATTTTTCTTCACAAATCCATTTCAGATAGCTGGATTAACACCTCCATTTTATAGAGATGAAAGAACAGAAAAAGAAAATAATACACTACAGTCAATCAATGAATCTATAATAAAAACTAAATAGTTTGTATTTAACTTCACAAATTGTATTAGGAAAAGGCAAGACTACTTTTCAAAGTTCCTTCATTACTCATAGATTGATATGACAAAGTTCTAATACCTAAACTCAGGCAAATAAGTCATGAAAATCTGAAAAGAGCCTTCATAACCACATAAAACTTTGAGGCAGAAGCACAAATGTCATAGACATTTTAGTATATGTTTCTAGATTCTCAAATGCTATGGCTTTAAACCTACAGGAATGCCTCTTGTTCAAAAGATACAAATTTTCAAGAGCTGACTTGAGGAAATTATATATATACAGTGTATACATTACCTTAAGAAGGTATCTTGCAGCTGATGAGGCATAGTTGCAAAATCAAAAGCACAGTAAGACTGGGGAAGAAAAACTTCCATGTTTTTCCGAACTTCTATAGGAGGATTTGTCATAATAGGAGCTGCACTTCCAAAGAATGGATATGAGTACCTAGAATTTCAGAAAAACAAAATCTTATAGAGTTTACAGATAAAATTTAGTGTCTGTTAAAAAGTATGACATGACCTTCAGGGAAAGAAAGAGAATTCTTATATTTTGAAGGCAATGACACCAAATAAAGAAGTGACAGTCATTTTGATACAGTCCAAACAAGACAACGACTTAGGAATGAGAATGACTCTACTAAAAACAAAGCCTGAGCAGCCTTAATTTAACAGTTCCTTGAGCGCTCTTTTTCATCTTTGCACTCCTAGGAACAAACAAGCAGTGTCCACCCTATAGTAAACACTCAAGAAATGCTTGCTGAATTTAACTTCTAACCCTATTTTCTTGTATATAGTTAATGTCCTGATCTTTTATGAGCTAAAAAGCCCTTAATTAACTCCAAAAGGATGCATTTATGGAATCCTGTCTTTGAACAGAGTATCAAGGGTGAAAGCAACTCAAATATACTACAGATAAAACAGACTGACAAAAAATCATTTCTTCCGCTCATCGTAAAAACCATACCAGAGTAAATGGAGGGATGCCTGACTACTGCTGAACTTACTGTGTATTTAAAGCCAAACATAAAGATATTACAATGCCTGCTTAAATTTCATGTCATATCTTGTTATTTATTTTAAAAACTAGAATTTAAACCACTAGTAAAAATTGCTTTTCTTGTAGGAAGAATCCTGTGCATTTATTCAATTCCTACATAATATACATCCACTGAAATCAGGTCATCTGAGAGTTTATACCCTAGAAATTCAACCCCCTATTACCTCACTATATAAGATGTAGTGATTAAAAATAAAAAAGAAACAAACTTTTCAAATACCAGTGTCACCTCACAAATTCCATTACATAATTGCAAATT
>NW_011888820.1:6929078-6933443 GCF_000151845.1 Pteropus vampyrus
AAAAAAAAAAAGAAAAGAAAAAAATTCTATTTCTAAAAGCAATGTTAAGAGGTGTTATCCAAACCCTTTGAGAAAAGCTATAACTATGAGAGAAAACCTTTTCCTAGCTTCCAATTTTCAAATAAAATTCACAATCACACTGGGTCTTTTTGATTCTGTCCATTATTCGCACAAAAGCTGAGAGGATTTTGGAAACAACTTTATAAAAAAATCAAAGACTTGAAAAATTAGATGCAAGTATAAATTGATTTTTGCATCTGAAAGGTAGGTATGCTTCTAATAACAGCAAGAAGCTGTTGTTGACATCCCTGGGAATGGCAATCCAAGATGACAGAAAGATTTCCTCACTTCAATCACATTAAGACCAACAACTTTATTACAAATGCTAATGCTTGCTCCAAAGAAATTTATAAGGAGAAAACAAATATTCCAAACTAAAACACTTTATATTACAGTTAATTTATATCTTAGCCACAAAAGTCTATGGAAATGTAATACTACTAAAAACGAACTACTGTATAAAGCCATTTAACTGAAATACATATTTCAACTTTTTATATTAATAAGTGTGGATACATTCCACTTACAGTTTATTAGGTATGGTTTTTAGAGTCGCAGCTATAAAATATAGGTTTTAGGACTGTAACTCCCTGTTATAATACAGTTTGTACAGACAAATCAGATACTATCCTTCCATTATTTGACCTGTGGCACCTTTTCCAGAGACAACACATTCTAAGTTCAAGAGTCACTGTATTTTAAATAAGACCACTAATAAATTATTATAAATGCTTACAATTATTATACTAGAATAGTTAAGACTGCTACCTTTCATACCACCAAAGCCACTGTGGCTTAAGTTCAAAGTCATTAGGACATAGCCTTACCCTCTTTTAATACGCTGATTTAATAAATATTATAACATCTTTGGTGACATTTCTCTCTCTGCAATTTCCCAAACAGAGAAAAGGTATTACTTCTCAGAAAATATTTTGAAACAAAATCAAATCACACCTTAATATACAGTTGATTGGAAAACCAACTTCCAAGTCATGGACACTCCTTAAGTCTATTGAAAAGCAAAAATGATGTGATGTTGCTGGAACAGCAATCTTCTGTCCTGAAGCTGTTTCTGAAGCATTGGACGTTGTCACTGGTTGAGCCAGTAAAGCAGGTACAGCAGAACTGATGGCTAAAATTAACATTAAAAAAAAAAATTGCTAACAGTTTCTCTTGTTATTCAAATAATTTCAAGATATTTTCTCATTTACCTTCAAGCAAGGAATTTGACTATTTGGTTTTATAAACATAAGAATTGAGGCATAAATATCTTAAAGTGACTTGTCCCAAATTATGCAGGCTTTCATTCCCTTTACAGAACTGTGTAAAAAAAGAGCTTACTCTTAACATGTATTGCAAAAATAAAAGCATACAGCACCAATGCAGTTATGTAAGATAGCATCTGGCAGGCACTAACTTACTTCCAAGAGGCAACTGAACAGATCTTAGCATTTGAAGGGTTGTATTTGAGACTTAATGTAAATAAAATTACATCACTTTTTCAAAAGCAGTTTTGGTTATTTTAGGCACACATGACATAGTCTAACAAAAAGCTAAAACTTGACAAGACAGAGCTGTCTAGTTTAATCCTGTCAGACATATTTTAGTAAGTGGCCCAAATCATACAGCTACTGAGAGCTGTAACTTGCACCCAAACTTCTAACTCCTAATCCACTACTACTCTAATTACTTACACTACTAACTATAACTGTTGATACAAATGCGATGGATGAAACATTTTTATAAAGCCATATAAATATGCATTCTCAGACTCCATCTTAACTTTAGGATCAAAAATGATTATTATGAGTTTACCATAAGAGGCAGTTAGTAGCTCTTTCTGCTAAAATTCCAATGTAATCAAGATATTTAAGAATTTACTAGTTAAAACTATTTGAAAGAAGTACAGTCTTTCTTTTGAATAGGCTACTATTTCTGGTTTAAAAGTAAAAGAAAAATTTTCTTACCTTTTAACAAGTTCTATAATAAAGTTCGATAGATTACAATTACTTTAAATTGAATTTTTTGTTTTTTTTTACATTGCCATGCATTACTGGTTCTTAAAAAACTCACAGTTTTCACTTGGAAACCAAGAAAACTCTCACAATCATTTACTAGATGGCTACAAAATCTATACTTAAAAGATCTGTAAAGAGAATATCTTACCCTTTGGATTTGGTCTTATGTCCTTATCATACTGTAAGCTTTCCACTTCACTTTCTGTTGCATCATCTTTTGTTGGAGGTGACTGGTTGTAGGGTGGAACAGGGGACATGCTTGAAGATTTTGGTTCAGTAAGTTTCTCCTTTATAGGGGTTAAAACTTTCTTCTTTGAATGCTGTGGCTCATGTTCATTCTGGGTCTTTAATTCAATTAAAGACTTGAAAAAAATTTAAATAAAGTATAATTTGTAAAGAACTTTCCTTTATGATTAAGCAAAAAACTTGACTTTAAAAAAAAAAAATTATAAGCTTCCTTTCTCAGTTTGGATATTCCTAGTCTATTTTTCTCCATCATCTGTAAATTTTCTTATAGCATCAAAGACCAGAAAAAGAAAGATGAACAGGAAGGAATGATATCCAGAGCTAAATACCAAAATGCCTAATGGGTAAGAAGGGATACTGGATAAAAGAAGTCAGGTATAAGTGTCCCTGAGAATGTTTATTTTTACCGAGGCAATACAATGGCAGCCTATATTCCTTTAAAAGAAAAAAAATCTAGTATGATTTTCTTCCTCTTCTCTGCTCTACTACCCTCTAAAAATATATGCATATATATTTTTTAAATTCTCACTTCAGCTTTTCTATCTTTAACTCATAAACTGCATAAAGAATATCTTACCCTTAGAACAGGATGCATAAATTGATTTGGGGATACAATAAAAAACTATATATCTTCAAAGAAAGGCCCATCTATATTGCCTAAAGAGAGTGTGAGGATTATAAAGCACTAATGAACCAAGAATCTTCTCTTAGCTCAGGGTGAGTTAACAATAACAAAAACCAATAATGCAGATTCCCAGAAACTATGTTTATAAATGTTCTCTTTCATCAGTGCATTTCTTCTGTCATCGTCATTGACTATGAGTTGAGGGCAGGGTACAGTTTCCACTACGTAAGAAGACTGTACTAAAAGACTCTGGACAGAGTGGAAGCCACAGAGCTTTTCAAAAAGGTCTTTTCAGAGAGGCGGTATCATATAACATAGACCACCAATTAAGATAAATATTTTCTTATGCTAGGTAACTTTTCTGAAGTTCAACTTTTGTGAGTAATCATGAGTGACACCAGAGAAGTTGCAGCAGAGAAAGGAGGGTCACTACTTGCCTGGGCGTCTATGCCTTCTCTCTGCAGAGCCACAGACACTCCCACAGTGGGGGCTAGCTCCACAGGAATAGGTGCAAGCTTTTGTTTGGCTCGGTTTGGAGGGTCAAGGGTAAAAGCACCCTCGACTGTGACTGGGTGCTGATTGATTTCTGAACTGCCCTTTTTCAATAATCCGGTTAAGGGTATTTCTGTACTTCCAAGTGACTGGTCTCCACAGCAGAGATGGATCTAATAATATGAAAGAGAAAATCAAAACAGGGCTTAATATTTTCTCCTTTCTCCTAAACATATAAAGTTAACAAAAAGTTATAAAATGCTCCACAGAAAGCAAGTATAATCTTACTGACCTACAGTGACTAAGAACTAGATTCTCATACATGATTGTTAAAACTGTTGATCACACGCAAAGTTTACCAAGACTCAATAATAAAGCTATTACTTTTTTTTTCATTTTTTCTTTCAGTACTGTTTACATGTATGTTATCGACCTATTTTTTTTCCCCTTTAATAAGCTACGGTTAATATTTTACTATTCTATTTTATACATGCAAATCGTTTCATGAATATATGAATTTAAACAAAACAAATACCTCAAACTTTTTCTATTTCCATTTCAACATTAATTTAAACAGTTCTAAAAAATTAGTAGATTCAGCAATATTTGGAAATTAAAGGACCTTAATTTTGTTTCATTCACCCATAAAACACTGAGTGTTTCTCTTTTCTTGCTTTTTAGACTTTACTTATAAAACAGAGTGCTTAACAGTGAAAGGTAAAAGGACAGAAAGTACTGTTAATCACAGATAGCTAATCAAAACTTTGACATCACCACCTTTGGCAACAACGGTAACAACAAAAAGGCTATATTCCAAGAATACATTACAGAACTCTTCATTGCTATACTAAGGCCTTGGCAAACTCAGCATTCACATGAGCAATCACTACATAAAAATATTTTTACTTTTAATATCACCAATGA
>NW_011888820.1:6933493-6937676 GCF_000151845.1 Pteropus vampyrus
TAATTTAAACAGTTCTAAAAAATTAGTAGATTCAGCAATATTTGGAAATTAAAGGACCTTAATTTTGTTTCATTCACCCATAAAACACTGAGTGTTTCTCTTTTCTTGCTTTTTAGACTTTACTTATAAAACAGAGTGCTTAACAGTGAAAGGTAAAAGGACAGAAAGTACTGTTAATCACAGATAGCTAATCAAAACTTTGACATCACCACCTTTGGCAACAACGGTAACAACAAAAAGGCTATATTCCAAGAATACATTACAGAACTCTTCATTGCTATACTAAGGCCTTGGCAAACTCAGCATTCACATGAGCAATCACTACATAAAAATATTTTTACTTTTAATATCACCAATGACTTGTAACAATGTTATTTAGGTATGATGATTTTAATGGGTTAGAGAGAAGAAACCTTAATGAGTTGGAGAAAAGAAACCTTTATGACTTAAATGTCCATGAGAATCAAATCAATGAATAAGTCAATACCTTTGGTAATGACTCATTTGTTAGAGACAGAATAAAATTCAGTGTGCTTTTTTCCTCCTTTTCATCATTTCATATAGTCTTCAGCTTTCTAAATATCTTGGATTTAGCAGAGCCACTTCTAAAATTTAGTTCTACTAAGGTTTTTTAATGTCTCCTCTTACCCCCCACCCAAAATGTAAGACTGATCACTTTACTATAAACAAATGACTATCCAATGGTACATTTCATTGCCTGAAACTTTCTGGAAGTTTCAGGCTGATTTAAAGCAAATGTAATAAAAAATAGAACGGTAATTTTCACTAGGTAAGACTCACTTTTAAATAGAGTCCAATTTAAAATTAGTTTACAAAAAATACTCAATTCGAGGGCAGGTTTTGAAAAAGCTGTGTTACCTCTTTGCTTTTAATAGCAATAAGGAATATAAATTCTGAAATATGAAGTGTGATCTGTGTGCCTACAGCTACTCTCTCCACTAACAATAATGAAGGCTTCCCTGTGCCCACAGACTTAGGCTCCAGGTACAATTTTTTTTTTTAATTATAAAAGACTCATAACTGATATACCTCTATTTCCATTAACTAGGTAAAGAGATATATCTCTTAAAATTCTGAAGTAACTGGTAACACCATGGCTTTACAACTCAGGATAATACCTAAAAAATTAAAAGATGTGGCAAAAAGATCTCTACTACCGAAATAAGATAGTTTAGGTACTTCTCTAATGCTTAAAAATCTTCTTTAATTAAAAAAAACCCCATAAACAAGAACAACAAAAAAAATTTTCTGCAGTACTTACCTGTAGTTTAGACTGAAGGGCCAGGTAAACACGAAGAATTTCTACATTGCTACATATTCGAACAGACGCTCTCTCTGGCTCAAAGTTTGGGTTGATCAAATCATTGAAGGGTTCATTTGTAACATCATTTCCCAGTAAAGAATAATAAAAGAAAAACTCAGGCTGTCTTTCTGGAAGTTTCATGGTACATGGAATTAACTAAACATTCAAGGATAAAAAAAAAAAAAAAATTACTTTGTAAATAACTAAACATGCTTAGCATCTGATGAACTCCAAATATATTTGCAAAAATGTGAATTTTTTTTTATGTCAGGTCTTAAAATCACTCAAAATGTCTAAATCTCTACCAAATTACTAGTTTGATTAATTTTTAAAAGTTTATTTTTAGAAATACACAAAGAGACTAAAATATTTTTACAGATTTGTTGTTTTAAAGTTTACATTTCATTCAACTGGTCCCTGAATACACAAAAGTTCTTTTTAGAAGAAAATGGTCATTTTATATTGAGCTTTCCTTATTTCCACATACTTTACTCCATCTTACGTTCACTCTGCCATCCTCCTCATAAATGAGGTTTTAAAAAATCTTAATCCAGGCTACTTAACACTTAGTCCAGGCTTTCAATAAAAAAGTTTAGTCACTCTGTAAAAATTTGGAAACCTATAAATTAACAGGCTCCAAAGGATACCTTTGTACTACGAGTGTTATTTCTCAAAGTTGGTATTTTCATGGCCACATATGACAAAGGTATGGAATTCTTGTCCCAGAAGATACTTTATATCCTCTAACAGGTCTTTAATGTTCACTAGAACATTGTTAAAAATAACAGTAAACTATAACAATTGATGTGTTCATCAACAGTAGATAGCTTAAATGTACCCATACAATATGTTTGCTAAATAATGATATACTGACGTGAAAGTTATCTTAGACATACTACTAGGTTAAAAAGTTATAGGACAGTTTGTATAGTTTGTGGGGGGGAAAAAGTATCATAACCACTTGGATTAAAACAGATGTAAAACAAATAAAATTTAATATGTGTCCTGAGCACACAGTAAATATTCAAGTTATTTATTACTTATTATTTTATGTGAAGTATAAAGTAAAACAGGCAAGTCAAAAAGGTAAATGCTGTGCTTCCCCTCTTCCACAACCACATCAAAATTACAAGTAAATTATAGAACAACCATTATTGAGAACCACCTGAAGACTAGCTAAATAGAATTACTATAACCAAGGAAACAAAAAAGAAGACATTTTAAGACTGGTAGCAAGAGTAGAGACATAAAATGGGCTAGTCTCACCCCTGTGTGGTCGATTAAGAATCAGGAGGGATTTCTTAGCAGCAGAGTTCCTACTTGAGGAGTGAGGGGTCCCAGCCCCACACCAGGCTCCCTGGTGCCAGGAAGAGAAGTACCCATAACATCCAGCTGTGAAAAACAGCAAGGACTGAATCCAAGAAAGACATCAGGCTGCTAAAAGACCTAGGTGCTACAAGTCTTAAAGGGCCCGAGCACAGATTCACATGCTCACAAACTCACTTCCCCTAAGCTCCAGCACTGGGGCAGCAGCCAAAAAGTGCCAGGGACATACAGAAAGAAACTAAATTGACTAGCTTCAAGGTGAGGGCATGAGGAGCAGGAGTCAGAGCAGGTCTCTCCAGGAAAGGAAGTGCTGACAGATGCCACTTTCCTCTGTTGAGCCCTCCTGCAACAAAGCCTGCAGGTGCAGGCAGATAGCAAATTGAAGCTCTCCATTAACATGGCTAACACCATTTGCCCCATCCTCGTGATTCCCTGAGACCCAGCCTGAAACTGTTTGAGCAGCTTTCCCACACAGATGGCCTGCCTCAGCTCACACTGTGGACTTCCCTAAAATCTCTCAAAGGCACATACACCCCAAACAAGCAGTGACTGGCCTTAGCGTACCCTGTACACCTCTTGCTAAGTAGCCCCAAGACCTGTATTAGTGGTAGCCAGCCTCCGTTTACAGCACAGCCTCTAACAGGTGTCTCTAAGCCCTACACAGGCAGCCACCAACTGCAGATCACTTTGTAGCTGCTACCATGTAGTCCGGGCTGGGCACAGGCAGCAGCTGAACTTAGTCTTCACTACAGTCCCTCCCAAGAGGCCGCAGAAACAACACACCCAGTGGCCAGTTTCAGACAGCACCAAAGAACCACCCAACCAGCTCCACAAATGACACATCCAAAGGGTGGACCTAGCAGGCACCAGAGACCTGCTAAAGTGAATCCCGACCTGTGGGGTCTGCCCCTGCACAACAGCTTGTTCATTGTAGTCATGGCCAGTCTTCACAGCCTGTCAACTTGAAGTTCAATCCCACCCACTGATGTGCCAGCTACAATGAAGGCTCAATTAAAACAAGAAGGTACACATAACCCAAACAAGGGGCACCCCTGGAGCATGTGGCTCAGGTGACCAGGGAGACTGTGCCATTGGGCCCACAGAAATACCTACTACATAAGGCCACCCTTCGAAGACTGGGAGACATAGCAAATCTACCTAATTCATAGAAACAAACACACAAGGAATCAGCTAAAAGGAGAAGACAAGGAAACACATCCAAAATGAGAGAATAGAACAAAACTCCAGAAAAAGAACTAAACAAAAGAGACGAGCAATCTACCAAATACAGACTTCAAAACACTGGTTATAAGGATGCTTAACGAATTTAGGGGAAGAACAGATAAACAGTGAGAACTTATACAAAAAGATGAAAACCATAAAAAAGAAATCAGTCAGAAATGAAGAATAACCTAAATAAAGACATCAGAAGGAATAAACAGCAGATAAGGTGAAGCAGAGGATCGAATCAAGAGATAGAGAAGACAAGGTAGTGAAAAACACCCAAAACAGCAAAAAGAAAAAAGAATTTAA
>NW_011888820.1:6939021-6940953 GCF_000151845.1 Pteropus vampyrus
AAGGACATTTCATAATGATAAAGAGATCAATCCTACAATATAACTATTGTAAAAATTTACACTCCCAACGGAGGACCACCTAACTATATAAAGCAAATACTGCTGGGCATGAAGGGAGAGATCAACAGTAATACATATTATTAGGGGGTATGAAACCTCATTGACATTAAGGAATATACCTTCCAGACAGAAAATCAACAAGGAAACAGCGGCCTGAAATGACACATTAGAGAAGATGGATGTAATTGGTATTTCTAGAACATATCACCCCAAAGCAGCAGAATATACATTCTCTTCAACTGCGTGTGAAACATTTTCAAGGTTAAACCACATGTTAGGCCACAAAACAAGTATCAATAAATTTAATAAGATGGAAATAATATCAAGTATATTTTACCATCACAGTGGTATGAAACTAGAAATCAATTACAAGAAGAAAACTAAAAAACACACAAACACATGGAGGCTAAATAACATGCTACTAAACTATGAATAGGTTAACAATAAGGTCAAGGAAGAAATCATAATATACCTTGAGACAAATGAAAATGGAAACACAACTACCCAAAATCTATAGGACAGGGCCAGAGTAGTTCTAAGGAAATTCATAGCAATAAAGGCCTATGTCAGAAACAAGATAAATCTCAAACAATATTTCCTTACACCTAAAGGAACTAGAAAAAGAGTAAACAAAGCACAAAATGAGTAGAAGGAGATAACAAAGATCAGAGAGAAAATAAGTGAAATAGAGTCTACAAAAAAATACAAAAGATCAATGAAACCAAAACAGGTTCTTTGAAAATATAAACAAAATTGATAAACCTTTAATCAGGCTCATCAAAAAAAGAGAGGACCCAGATAAATAGAATCAGAAATAAAAGTGACAATTGACACCAGAGAAATACAAAGGATTATAAGAAAATGTTATGAACATTTATATGCCAATAAATTGGACAATGTGGAAGAAATGGATAAACTTCTAGAAACATACAATCTTCCAAGACTGAATCAAGAAGAAAACAGAAAAGCTGAACAGATCAATAAATACTATCAAAATCAAATCAGTAATCAAAAAACTCCCAACAAAGTCCTAGACCAGATGGCTTCACAGGTTAATTTTACAAAAAAATTCAAAGAAGAATTAACATTTATCCTTCTCAAACTATTCCAAAAAATCTGAAGGTGAGGGAAGGCCTTCAAGCTCATTTTACGAGGCCAACATTACTCTGATTCCAAAACCATGATCAAATGGGATTTATTCCTGAGATTCAAAGTTGGGTCGATATCTGCAAATCAACGTGATACGCCACATAAACAAAATGAAGGATAAAAGTCATATGGTCATATCAACAGATGTAGAAAAAGTTTTGACAAAATTCAGCATCCATTTACGATAAAAGTCTATAGCCATTCTACCCTGAACAAGACTGATCCCGTCTGATCTCGGAAGCTAAGCAGGGTCGGGCCTGGTTAGTACTTGGATGGGAGGTCACCTAGGAAGACCAGGTGCTGTAGGCGTAAAAAATAAAAAAAATAAATAAAGGATTGTAAGTTGCCAAGGTCCTTGCAATCTGTGAGGTCAACCAAGGGTTGCCTCACCTAAAAAACAAAAATAAACAAAAACGAAACATTTACGATAAAAATGTTCAACAGAGCATACCTCAAAATAATAAAGGCCACATATGACAGACAGTTAACATCATATACTCAGTGGTGAAAAGCTGAGTTTCCCTTAAAATTAGGAATGAGACAAGGATATCCACTTTTACCACTTTTACTCAATATAGTATTGGAAGTCCTAGCTACAGCAATAGATAAGAAAAAGAAATAAAAAGGCATTTAAATTAGAAAGGAAGAAGTATAACTGTCATTCGAAGATGACATGATACTCCATATAGAGAACTCTAAAGACTCTACCACAAAACTATTAGA
>NW_011888820.1:6941003-6948800 GCF_000151845.1 Pteropus vampyrus
AGAGCATACCTCAAAATAATAAAGGCCACATATGACAGACAGTTAACATCATATACTCAGTGGTGAAAAGCTGAGTTTCCCTTAAAATTAGGAATGAGACAAGGATATCCACTTTTACCACTTTTACTCAATATAGTATTGGAAGTCCTAGCTACAGCAATAGATAAGAAAAAGAAATAAAAGGCATTTAAATTAGAAAGGAAGAAGTATAACTGTCATTCGAAGATGACATGATACTCCATATAGAGAACTCTAAAGACTCTACCACAAAACTATTAGAATAAATGAATTCAGTAAAGTAGCAGAATACAAAGTTATATTCAAAAACTGGTCGCATTTTTATACACCAATAATGAATTATCAGAAAGAGAAATTAAGAAAATAATTCCATTTACAATTGCATCAAAAAACAAACAAAGCAAACGAAAATCCTAGGAGTAAATTTAACCAAGGAGGTAAAAGACCTGTACTCAGAAAACTATTACACACTTAAGAAAAAACTGAAGATAAAAATAAATGTAACCATATACCGTGCTCATGAATAGGAAGAATTAACGTCATTAAAATGTCCATACTACCCAAAGCAATCTATAGATTCAATGCAATCCCTATTAAAATATCAACATCATTTTTCTAGAACTAAATAATCCTAAAATTTATACAGAATCTTTTAACAGAAGACCCCAAATAGCCAAAGCAATCTCAAAAAAGAACAAAGTTGGAGGTACCATACTACATGATATCAAACTATTTTACAATGCTATAGTAATCAAAACAGCATGGGACTGGCATAAAAAGACACAATAAAAAAAAAAAAAACAGAAAAACCCATGCCTATATGGTCAATTAATCTATGACAAAAGAGGCAAGAATAAACAATAGGATAAAGACAGTCTCTTTAATAAATGCTGCTGGGAAAACTGGGCAGACATAGGCAAAAGAATGAAACTGGGTCACTTTCTTACACCACGTACAAGAATAAACTCAAAATGGATTAAAGACCCAACACCGTATAACTCCTAGAAGAAAACATAGGCAGCAAACTCTTAAATGTCACTCTGAGAAATACGGTTTTTTGGATGTCTCCTCAGGCAAGGGAAACAAAAGAAAAACAAATGGGACCACATCAAGCTAAAGAGTTTCTGCACAGCAAAGGAAACCATCAACAAAACAAAAAGACAATCTACTGAATAGAAGATATTTGCCAATGATACATCTGATAAGAGGTTAATATCCAAAATATATAAGAAACTCATACAACTTAACACCAAAAAAATACACAATCCAATTAAAAAATGGGCAGAGGACCTAAATAGACATTTCTCCAAACAGGACATACAGATAGATAGCCAACAGACATATGAATAGATGCTCCCCATCACTAATCAGGGAAATGCAAATTAAAACCACAATGAGATATTACCTCACATCTGTTTGAATGGCTATCATCAATAAATCACAAAACAAGCATTAACGAGGATGTGGAGAAAAGGGAACCCTCATGTACTGTTGGTGGGATTGTAAACTGGTGCAACCACTATGGAAGACCATGTGGAAGTTCCTCAAAAAATTAAAAATAGAACTACCACATGATCAAGCAATTCCACTGCTAGGTATTTATCCTAAGAAATCTAAAACACTAGTTTGAGGAGATATGTGCACCCATATTTTCAGTGCAGCATTATTTACAATAGCCAAGATACAGAAGCAATCTGTGTCCATCGACAGATAAGGAGATAAAGGAATGATATATATATACAATGGAATATTACTCAGCCATAAAAAAAGTGAAATCTTGCCATTTCAACAACATGGATAAACCTAGAGGTTATTATGCTAAGTGAAATAAGTCAGAGAAAGAAATACCATATGATTTCACTTATAAGTGGAATCTAAAAAAAACAAAATGAACAAACCAAACCGAAACAAACTCATAGATACAGAGAACAAACTGATCGTTGCCAGATGGGAGGGAGGGTTGGCAAGCTGGGTGAAAAATATGAAGAGATTAAGAAATGAAGCTGACAGTTACAAAATAGTCACAAGGATGTAAAGTACAGCTTATGGAATATAGTCAATAATGTTGTCATAGATATGTATGGGTACTAGACTTACTGAGGTGACCACTTCTAAGTTATATAAATGTCTAATCACTATGTGGTACACCTGAAACTAATATAATATTAGTGAATATAATATAATATTGTATGTAAATTGTAATTGAAAAATTTTTAAAAATCCAAAAAAAATTAAAAATTAAAAAAATCTATACACAAAGTACACAGACTGTACGGGCAGAGTTCAATGCATTTTCACAAAGTGAACATATCTGTGTAACCAGCACTCAGATTGAAAAAATAAAACATTACCTGTAAATAAAGTAAATCAGCACACAGTAAATACTCAATAAAGTTATCATTTTATATTATATAAAGTTATTACTTTAATCCTATACTTTAAAATGTGTTTCATTGAGTAGATTTTAATCACATGGATTTTAATCACATAGATTTTTATATTTTGAGAGGCAGTACCTATATACCTATAGTTAAGAACACAGATCCTGGGGTAAACCCCCAACCCCTAACCCTGGTTCCATCAATGGCTTGCTGTGAAACCTTCGATGAATTACTTAATCAGTGTGCCTCCATTTATTTTAGAGTTGTTAGAAGGATTAAAATACATGTTTAATTCTACAACTCTGCCTTGCACATAGTTAGCTGTTATGTGAATGGGAAATGAAATGATTTTGGAAAAAATATACTACCCTTAACAATGATTATTTCTGACGCGTTTAGAGCAGACTTATGTTTTCTTTTACAGTCTTCCATAATTAGAAAGCAACAAAAAAATTTGAGAAATAAAGATGGCCCTTATATATTTCTTAGTATATTTAATTCTCAGTAATACCACTGAGAAGAGATTCTTTTCAAATCCTTTATCCTTGGTTTTAGAAACTTTTTTACCCTTAACTAAGAAAAGGAAGCAAGATTATCACCATCCAGTCTTCCTTTGTCAAATCCATACCTTCATTCTATTACAACTTTATAGTATCATGTTCTAAGTCACTGATTTGCATCTGAAAAGGTAAGTTTCTTTGTTTATTAATATATGATTTTTCTCAATGCCTTTGACTAGCTTGAGAAGAAAAAGCTTAATGGCTAAATTTTAAAATCCTTAGCTTGTCTGTAAAGGAAAAAAAAAAAGCAAACAAAAAATATTAAGTAGTATCAAGGGATGAAGAAACCACTGGGTTTAATTTTTTGTTTTTAAAAATTATTGTAAAATACACATAATACAAAACTTGCCATTTTAAGCATTAAAAAGTATACAATTCAGTAACATTAAGTACATTCGCAGTGTTGCACAACCATCATCACTGTTTAGTTCCAGGACTTCTTCATCATCCAAATAGAAACAATATAACCATTAAGCAGTCATTCCCCATTCCCCACTTTCTCCAGCCCCTGGAAACTACAAATCTGATTTTTTTTCTCTATGAATTTGCCTATTTGGGGATATTTTATATAAATGAAATCACATAATATGTGGCCTTTAATGTCTAGCTTCTTTCTTTTACTCAAGATGTTTTCAACATTCATGTTGTAGCATGTATCAGTATTTGATTCCTTTTATAATTGAATAATATTCTATTGTATGTATATATATTTCATTTCCATTCATCCATTGATGGACATCCAGGTTGTTCCTACTTTTTTGGACATTGTGAATAGTGCTGCTATGAACATTCGTGTACAAGTTTTTATTTGAATATCTGTTTTCAATTCTTCTGTATACACCTAGGAATGAAAGTGCTGGATTATACAGTAATTCTGTTTAACATTTTTAGGAACCTACTTGACTTAATTTTTAATAGAGATAGCAAGCAGTTTGCCAGGCATCGACCTCTGTTAAAAAAAAAAAAAACTAAACTGAGTGATATGTCCAAATAAGTCACCTGTATTACCAAAAACTGGTTAGTTTTAGTTGTAGATAGATCAATTCCCTCCAACAAACTTTTACCATAAAAATACAGCTTTACATATAGAAACTACATGCTAGGCACATTAGTTATTATCTCCAAAAAGTAAATTATTCAATAGTCTGAAAAATATCCTTTCATACCAGTCCTTACATTGCCACACAAAACAATGGGAAACAATATTTATTGATGGTCTTTCCTCTAAATCTCTTACTATCAAGATCATCACAACTTATTTTTGTATAGCAAAATGCTTTTTGATATGAAAGACATCTTCCTAAATTATTTTTAAAAAGTAAAAAGCGTCAACTTGCAAATCTTTATAACACCTGAAAGGCATATTTAAAAAATAAAATTCGATTATCAAGTTCTTTGTGAATCACTAATCTAAGGGAAAGTCTTACCTGCTCCAACTGGGTAGCGAATGCTATGGTCACTGACATAATGAAGAAGTCAGTACAATACTCTGCTGGTCCAATCTGATGGTAGCCTCCCTCCTCATTCAGCACAGCCACGATGTCCTTGGGGTCAAGCCCAAATCGGCTGGCAGGTACTTTACAAGGAAAAACACAATTAAACTACTTTGTAGTTTGCCATAAACCATTATAAGATTTTGAAAGCTGGTTATACTTTTTCATTTGCTTGGCAGTTTTCATAGATACATATACTATCTCAATAAGGTTTCCAATGTGTTTATACACACACACACACACACACACACACACACACACACACACACACCCCATTTTCTTTCTGCACATAAAAACCATATTTTGAAATAAGATAATATTTTTAAAACTTCAATTTAATAAACCACATAAAAAGGCATCACAGGTTTCCTGAAGTGAATCTAAACGGGAACTGAAAAAAAGCAAAACTTGGCCAAAAAGAGAAGGTGACTGAAAAGAGAATGAGGGAGTGAAAAAGAGTGTCTAAGGCAGAAAAAACAATATGTACAAAGACTCAGAAGAAAGAGAAAGCACAAGGTTAGAGACTGAAATAGGTGTGATGTTCTGCGTCATAGATGGAGGACTGACATGTAGAAAGGTGAGGCTGGAGGGATAAGCAGAAGCCAGATCAGAGTCTTCTTGAATGCCATGTTAAAACATCTGGAGCGTTTTCTAAGAATAAGGGAAAACCATGAAACAATTTTGAGACAAGAAATTACATAAACAAATAAGCTTCAGTACGAAGAGAACTGAGAGGGATAGGGTTTTTCAAATTGATTAAGGAAAAAAAGACTACACACAACTAAAATAATAGACAATATTCAGCATTAGAGAAAATGCAGAAAAGTGAGCACTCTCCATGTTGGTAAGTATAGACTAGTATAAACTTCTGAAAAGTAACATCTCAGGGCTTAGCAAAGTTTTATACACAAGCAATTCTTGACTCTTTCAGAAGTTAATCCAGAAGAAATAAGCTTATTGAAGTAATGACTAAACATAGCATAATGGCATAATAAAAATTACAAGGCATACTAAAAGACATAGACTCTAGAGTCACATAGGCCTAGGGCCCAATTCCAGTTCTGCCTTTCACCAGTTGTATAGGGAAACTATGATCTCCTTTAGTCTCCATGTTTTCTTCTGCAACACTCTTAATGTTGATGAGAAAAATCAAATTAAATAACTAAAGCAATATACTTAGCACAGTATCTGACAATTAAGGACTTTAATAAAGGTCCACAGAGCTTAGAAGTCAAAGTAATAATTATGACAGGTCTCACTGTCACAGAAGGGAGTTACAAGTATGGAAAGGGAGAACACTAGGATAAATCTTGTGGTGCAGGACTGGATGGATTTCAAGGTGTCGAAGTGAATGTATGCTGTTCAATAAATGCATGGATAAAGAGATATATATACTCATGTGTATGTGTGAGTATATATGTGTATGCATGTATGCACAAATTCCCTCACTTCCTTCAATGAAAGGGCTTGGAAGCAGCAACAGGCCAGTAGCAATTGGCATACCTAGCACTTGAGCCTGACTTCTAAATATCATTCTTCACTAAAAGAAGCAAGGGTACTTAAAGGAATGGCTGAATCCAAGGCTGAGACAGGGAAAGTAAGATGAACTTGGACTGTTTTCTCATGCTAGAATACAAGAAAAAGCTCAAAAATTATAGAGATAATTAAAAGAAACCAAAGAAGTTTGAATGGGCTCCCACTGTCCAAATCTGGGATAAATATTAAGTTAAAAAATTGTAACTCATAAATAAAAAAGAAAACTCTAAGTCCATACTTATACAATATAAAGAAATGAATTGAAAGTTTAGTGAGGAATATTTTCATAATTTTATAATACACATCACCTTACGCAATTAATCAAAGTGATCATCATCAATAATAGGACAAACCAAAATTTTGTACCACTTGATAATAAGAAAATAAGAAAAACAGAGCATCACTTCTGTGGTATTCCTGCCAAAGATGTATAAACTAAATCTAATATCAGACAAACCCAAACAGTACAGGGGCACAGGCTCACCAAAAGACTAAGATTTAATGATAGGACTACAGAACACTTATCCTCCCAAACCTTACCAATATATTACTAAAGGCCTATTTTCCTTGTATCCATTTTATCATGTGCACCTTTCAACAAAAAATTACAAGACATACTAAAAGGCCAAATCATCATCATCATCTAACCCCACATTGTTCAAGGTCAGCTGTATACCAATTCTCTACAATCTTTTTCAGAAAACAGAAGCAGAGGGAAGAGTTCCTAACTCATTCTATGAGGCCAGCGTTACCCTAATATTAAAATGAGACAAAGACATTACAAGAAAAAAACAAACCTATCTATCTCTCATTAACTTAGCTGCAAAAATCCTCAACAAAATATTAGCCGATTGAATTCAACAATGTATAAAAAAAAAAAAATACATACATGCCACTATGACCTGAGATTTATCCCAAGTATGTAAGCCTGGTTCAACATTCAAAAATCTTAATGTAATTTGTCACACCAATAAGCTAAAGAAAAAAAACCACATGATCTTATCAATAGATGTAAAAAGCATTTGACAAAATTCAAATGCTTTTTACTCACCCATGATAAAATACTCTCAGCAAACTAGAAATAGATTGTGACTTCCTCAACTTGACAAAGAACATCTACAAAAGCATACACCAAACATTATACTTAATGGTGAGAAGCTTTCCCATAAGATCAGGAAAAAGGCAAGGAGGTCCCCTTTCACCATAGCTTTTTCAATATCATACAGGAAGTCCTAGTAAATGCACTAACACAGTGGTCCCCAATGTTTCTGGCACCAGGGACCAGTGCTCCTATGAGAATTTGATGCCTGATGATCTGAGGTGGAGCTGAGGCAGTGACGCTAGTGCTGGGGAGCAGCTACAAATACAGATGAAGCTTCGCTCACTTGCCAACTCACGTCCTGATGTGCGGCCTGGTTCTTAACAGGCCACAGACCAGTACCAGTCTGCAGCCTGGGAGTCGGGGACCCCTGCCCTAACACAAGCAAAGGAAATAAAAAGCATGCATACTGGAAACGAAGACATAAAATTGTCTTTGTCTGCAGGCAATATGACTATGTAGAATATTCGTCTATGGAAAGACTCAAAAAAAAAAAAAAGTCCTAGATTACATGAAAGTTGCAGGAAACAAGGTTAATTTATAAAAGCAACTGCTTTCTTACGTAACAGTAATGAACATGTGGAATTTAAAATTAAAAAAAAAAATTTACATCAGCACCCAAAACATAAACAATTACTTAGGAATAAATCTAAAAAAATATGTGCAAGATCTATATAAGGAAAACAATAAAACTCTGATGAACAAAATCA
>NW_011888820.1:6950120-6956412 GCF_000151845.1 Pteropus vampyrus
CACCCAAAACATAAACAATTACTTAGGAATAAATCTAAAAAAATATGTGCAAGATCTATATAAGGAAAACAATAAAACTCTGATGAACAAAATCAAAGAACTAAATAAATGGAGAGATATTCCATGATCATAAATAGGACAACTCAATGTTGTCAAGATGTTAGTTCTTCCCAACTTGTTCTATAGATTCAATGTAATCCCAATCAAAATCCCAGCAAGTTATTTTGTGGACATCGACAAACTGATCCCAAATTCATGTGAGAAGCAAAGGACCTAAAATAGCCAACTCAATATTGAAGGAGAACAACAAAAGTTGGAGGACTGATACTATCCAAATTCAAGACTTTCTATAAAGCTACAGTAATCAAGACAGTGTGGTACTGGCAAACGAACAGACACACAAATCACTGGAATAGAATAGAGAGCCCAGTAGACCCACATATAGTCAAATGATCTTTGACAAAAGAACAAAGGTAATACAAAGAAGCAAAGATAATCTTTTCAACAAATGGTGCTGGAAAACTGGGCATCCACATGTAAAAAAAAAAAAAAATGAATCTAGACACAGACCTTACAGCTTTTACAAAAATTAACTCAAAATGGATCATAGACCTAAGTATAAAACAAAAACCTACAAGACTCCTAGAACACAAGACAGAAGAAACCTGGATGACCTTAGGTATGGTGATGACTTTTTAGATACAATGTCATAGGCATGATCCATAAAATAACTGATGAGCTGGACTTCATTAAAATTTTAAAAAAACTTCTGTTCTACCAAAGACAATGTCAAGAGAATAAAAGACAAGTCAGAGACTGGGAAAAAATATTTGCCTAAAGGACAGTTACTCAAAATATATGAAGACTCCTAAAATGCAACAACAAAACAGCCAACTGAAAAATGGGCAAAAGACCTAAATAGACATCTCACCAAAGAGGATATACAGATGGCAAGTAAGCATATGAAAAGATGTTAACACCATATATCATACAGAATTGCAATTAAAACAATGGGATACCACTACACACCTATTAGAATGGCCAAAATCCAAAGCACTGACACCACCAAATGCTAGCATGGATGTGGAACTCATTTATTGCTGGTGGGAATACATAATGGTACATTCACTTTGGAAGATAGTTTGGCAGTTTCTTATGAAACTAAACATATTCTTACTATATGATCCAACAATCACACTCTTTGGTATTTACCCAAATGAACTGAAAACTTATGCCCACACAAACCCTTGCATAGGGATGTTTATAACAGCTTTATTCCTAATTGCCAAAACTTAGAAGCAACGAAGACATTCTTTGGTATGTGACTGAATAAACTCTGGTAATCCAGACAATGTATTATTATTCAGTGCTAAAAAGGAATAAGCTATCGAGCTATGAAGAAGCTAAGTGAAAGCAGAAATATGAAAAGGCTGCATACAGTATAAACAATGATATTCTGGAAAAGACAAAACTATGGAGACAATAAAAATATCAGTGGTTGGCAGAGGGAGGGATGAATAAACAACGCAAAGAGGATTTTTAGGATAGTGAAACTATTCTGTAGGATACTACAATTGTGAATATATGTCATTACACATTTGTAAAAACCTAGAGAATATATACCACCAAGAATGAACCCTAATATAAACTATGGACTTTGGTTGATAATGATGTGTCAGTGTAGGTTCATCAATGGTAACAAATGTACCCCTCTGGTGAGGGATACTGATAATGAGGGAGTTGGTGAAGACAGGGTTATGTGGTAATATTCTATACTTTCAATTTTTCTGCAAACCTAAAACTGCCCTAAAAAAAAGTTTATTAAAAAGAAATAAACAAATGAAGTTTTGTTAAACTAGATAATAAGAAAACGGCATAACCATTTTTGGCTTTCCTGCACTCATCTTAAGAAAATTTTCAAAAAGTAATTTTTTAAAACAATATAAAATTCTACTTTGCTCAGTTATATATCAAAGAAAAATTTTTCCCAATTTCTAAGTTTTATAAACAAAAGCTAAGAGCAACAAATGCTGCATATGTAACAATGTCAAAACATTTGTCTGATACACTACAGTAAAATCAGTTCACATGCCTGCATATACCTCACTATAATACCCGGCAACCCTTCCAAAAGTTCTAGTCCACAGATGCAACTTCTCGGAGAATGTTCTCAGAGATGAAGTACAAACCTTTTCCATCTCGAGGGGGAGCTCCCTTCGCTTTAAAATTATCTGCTGGTGCCTTTGAATCTGTTTCCAAAGCAATGCTTATTTGTATTTCAGACTTGAACTTGGTGTATTTATTACTCAGCAACTGGTACCATTTTGGTGCCTGGAGAATAACAACAAAATGAAACAACAAAATACTTTAGTAGTTAATAAGGACTAAACAGTGATGGAAAATGTTCTATAAGGTTCTAAATGTGTTTCCTATAGTTTCTCAGAACTTTCCCCTCTTTTACAATATTTTCTTTCACATTTTCCTCAAAAGAAATTAATCCTGCTTAGGAAGCTAACTGAATTTCCTCCTGAAGCAGAAGTTTAGAATGTCTTCTGTGCTTCCTTTCCCATACTTCAGGAGGTCATATAGTCAAGAGAAGAAAACACAATATATTTCTTTCCATCTTTACTCTTATGTCCCTAATCTCATTTTATTCCTTAAACAAAAAAGACACCAATTATCCATTTCCCTAACCCCAAATTTTTCACTTTTTCTATTATACATTTTTTGCCTGCCACATTTGTTTTGTTCTGTTTACAGCAAATAAGGAAAAGAAAAGTTTTGTGTTAATAACAGTAACAAAATAATAAGTAAAGCCTAATGGTTGAGTACTAGATTCCGAACAACATACTTGACTGATATTAAAATATAAAGGCTTAATCACAGAATGAAGTATCCTAAGTTACCGGAATATTCCCCCCAGAGTAATCTCAGAAACTCTAGTACCCAAACCAGTCTTCAAAATCTTATGGCCCAGGACCATGTGTCATTAGTGCAGGAATCACTGGTCGGCAAGGGTACCATTTCAGCACCTGGAGACAGACAGCATTCTTACTCTGACCACTGTTGTATAAAGGCATAGTAACTGGCGCTTACACTGATCAAAGCCAAAAACTGTTTTATATTCAAGTTCCATTTGAAAGGTAAAATAAAAATAACTGGGCCACAGGTTTAAAAAGATCCACAACCAAGTTTTTTTTTAAGGCAAAAATTCATAATTTGTTGTACTTCTTATGACAAACTTTTTTTGTTTATTGTTATACTTAAGATAAATATTTTCTAATTTTAAGCAAAAGCCTGAAAAAATATTTTTATCAACTCACAGATTTTATATTTTTGTTATATAACTTGGAAAAATAAATCTGAATTTTTCGTTTATATTTATTTACAGAAAATCAAATTATTTTTAATTTCAAATATTCTACTAGCTAACTTCAAATAATCTGGCTAAGAAACAGAATAAGCAAGACAACTATTTTTCTAAAATTAATGTAATTGTGTAATTAATGTAATTTCTCAACTTTGATCACAAATATGATAAACTGTCATCAAGGACAAGAGAAGGGGAAAAGGAATGCCAAGAATATTTAGAGGCATGACCTCCTCTCAGATATCCTTCTAAGAGGATTCGCCTTCTCTGTAACCAAAGCTACTGCAGCAGAAGTGTCTTCTAGACACACTTACAATGTCTGATCTTGGAAGCTAAGCAGGGTTGGACCTGGTTAGTACTTGGATGGAAGACCACCTAGGAAGACCAGGTGCTGTAGGCGTAAAAAATAAAAAAAAAATAATTAAAAAAAATAAGGGATTGTAAACTGACAAGGTCCTTGCAATCTGTGAGGTCAGCAAAGAGTTGCCTTGCCTAAAAAAAAAAAAAAAAACATAGACACACAAGATATAGCGGAGAAGCTGGGTTAACAGAAACATCAGGAGCACAATCATGACCCCTGGTTTAGGGTCTAAGACTAAAGAAGGAAGTCCTTTTCTTAGGACCTAAAAACAGATTGGTGATGAGTACCCAAGGACTAGAGATAAACAAGTCCTCTTTGAAAGCATTTCCAAATTTCAGTTTCTTTTAAACGATTCCAAATTTAGGCTAGGCTGGCTGGCTCATTTGCAAATATCACTGTTATCAGCAGCAAAATGTTAGTTATAAATTTTTCTTCACAGAATTCCAATTTAAGATTCAAATCAAGAATAGAGAACTTTAAAAGAGATTATAATTTTGCTTCGTTTTCTTAAAATTGTGACAGAACAAAGACGTTAACAAAACCTAAAAGTAACCACGTCTAAAGTCAATAATGTACAAAAAGGCTAGAAGATACTCAAAGGCATAAGAAACATTTTTAATAACAAAAAGCACTAATACAGAAATCAGGACCCTGAGTTTTTTTTCCTTTCTGTTTTCTTTTCTCCACTTTGGTGTGGGGGTGGGGCTGCTATTTACATAGAGTCAGTGGGTTTCAATAAGTTCACTTACTTTGACTACTATGTACCCAATGCAAGAATCAGGAAGCAAGGAAACCAATTAGAAGGCTACTATGACAGCCAACATAAGAAATGATGGTGTCTTAGGTTCAGCAAGGAAAATACTGAATAGTAGATGGATCAAGAGGGAAAAAACCCAACTGGAAAGGGTGGCTATAGAGGCATAACTGGAAGGAGAGTGGTGACCATTTGCTGAAGCAAGGAACACTAGAAGAGGACCACTCTTGAAAGCAAAGCTCAGGAGTTACACATGTTAAGTTAAGCTCAATGTAATAACAACCTGGACATAATAGGTTTAAGCTCAAGCAAAGCTTCTTTGAGAAATATAGTTCTAGGTCAAAGCAATGATTAGACAGTCAGGATTTCCTATATTAAATTCATAAACTAAAACATAAGAACTGCCACATTAACTGAAGCCCATGATCCATCAGGTCCAGCACTCCATGTCCTTTCCATCAATCTGATATACATGCAAAATAATCAACTGTCTAACATAAGCAGTAACAAATTTCAAAAGGGCAGTACCTGCTTTGTTTCTTGAGCAGTTCTTAAGTCTAGAAGAATGTAACCTATAGTTTCTTTGGCTGAAGATAAAGGATCCAAGGCAAAACACTGAAGTTTGATAGGAGTACGCTGTAGCCTGTAACAACAATTTATGTGATAAATAAAATAGTTTTTGCTTAATATTGAACTAACTTTCTATTACCCTTGAAAAAGCTGCCTACTACTATCGAAACAACTATAATTTTGTTGGATAACCAATATCTAGTCCATATTTTCTGAAAAACTCTTCAAGTGGCAATAACTATTAATTATATCCACTTATCTTTATACCAACTAAGTAATACACAAAATAGATCAAAAATTTTAGTCTCTCTAAGAGACTGTCATCTGGGTCAATGTTTCTCAAGCTTCTGTAATGTATAGAATTTTCTTAAAGTTAAGAATTACCGTGAACCCTTAAGATTAACTTTACTTTCTTATGCTATTACACACACAAAACTACAAATACAGATATTCTTACAACTCCTTTTGTAGCTAAACATGGAAATAAACTAAGAAATTAAATACCATAAAATCATAAACTATTAAAGTTAATTAACAATAATTTAATGTAACACATGACAATGTTCTGTAAGTATGACCTTGAATAGTACAGCATGGGCTCTTCTGAACCCCTACACTGGCTCTTGCAGTAAGCTAGTTAGATTTTTACCATCACTTTTATCTAGTGTAATGGCTATGAGACCTGCACCTGGCACAAAATCATCATTTATATGTTCAATCTGTGTTATTTTCTTAGCCTACAAATTCAGAGTGGTATCACTGGGCAATAACAGAACTGTAAACAGAAGCATCAATACAAGCACTGATATCTCAATCAGTTTTGTCTAGGCAGACATTCCAGAAATCACTGAAAGAAAATAAAAAATTTTGATACTTTCTAAGAATTTAATACTCTTACAAATAAACCCATGAACTGATCTAGCAATAGGAGAAAATTTCTCCTTGCTCTCATTTTTTTAACTTTGCATTTTGATTTTATTTAGTACTAAGAGCAAATATTAAAGTTATTATGTTTCCCAGAAGGAAACACATTTTCAATCATTTTTAAAATAAAAGCACCCGTGTTCTTGCCTGTTCTGGTCATCAGAGCTCATGAAATAAATAAGAGGCTATAACTTTAAGTCTGCTTTATATACTAATAATGTGTTTAAATGTTTAAACTCAAGTAGAAAATTAATTAGAAAGAGTCCTTAATATGCATATCTATATATTCTTGACAAACCAAGTAATATATATA
>NW_011888820.1:6957432-6982871 GCF_000151845.1 Pteropus vampyrus
AAACTTTGCAAATTAGCTAAAGAAAAATAAACACATGTATTCATTCATTTTATTCTCAAGGACGACGTACATTTGCAAGAAATATTAGAATATTCTATTTACACATCGCTTCATTTGTACTGCCTGAGCCCATTTTCTTCACCGTTTACAGAAGGCATATTCAGAGTCAGGTATTATGTCAGATTATGGGAGGCAAAAAGAGTAGAACAGAGTACTTTCCCTTAAGGAACAGAAAGTCTGATGGAAAGAAACAAACTTAAAATAGAAAGCTTAAGAACTAAGGAAAAACCAGTTTATAGGTCTGGTGAGGGGGCTCTTAGTAAGTTTTAACCACTGCTAAGTAAATACATCCCTGCTGCTACTTACCCTGGTACAAGCTTAGTTAGGAATTAAGCTGGTCAGAAAGACTTTGATTGCAAACCTGTGAGTTTCACCTGAGGCTCTCATTGAAACTTCCTAGTTAAAAAAGTTGCCACACATGGCCAGTTAGCACTCTCCCAATCGGCACTCACAGAGGTTTCTCTATGGACCTCATTTACAGCTGCTCTAAAAGATCATTAGGTTCCCCAAATAAATTTCACATGCCAAAAAAAAAAAGCAAACCCTGCATTTTTCAAGCTATCATAACTATAATGTCCAATAAGCATAAGAACAGAGGCTACAGAGTGAAATAAACACGTGCCCTGCCTTGTCCCAAAGATAAGGAATACCTTGAGTACATAAATCCTATCTTTTTCATCCTTAAAATCTAGTACATAGCTCAAATTTTGCTAATGGTAGAAACCCAATCGTTTTCTTTTGAATAATGGGCACTTCTAGAAGTGCAGTCAAGAAACTGCAAGCAGCTTAATATAGTTTAAGGACTGGGAACAGATGACAGGAAGAAGATGAGACTGAAAAGGCATGCAAGTGGTCTACCGTAAGGGTATGCTATTCTAAGAAGTATAGACATTATCCTTGAGGACACTGCATGATTTTAAGAAAATTAGATTTGCATTTCAGAAAGTGTATCTCCGGGTAGTGACATGGACAATAGGTGTTTTCTAGAAAGAAAGAAAACATTTATGAAACACACTACTGAAAAGATTACAATAGATCAAATGGATGATGAGGGCCCCACAACAGGGCACTCACAATGGAAACTCATTCATTTAAAGTTTATACTTGCTATTATTTTAAAATTAAAATCGATAACACTTGGTGACAATTTGGAAGTTGGGGATGGAGAGGGAATCCAGGAAGACGATGACTCCCAGGTTCTTGGCTTGAGACAACAGCATGGTTATGATGAATAGAAATACAAACACAAGGTGAGGAACAGTTTGGAGGGAGGACCATAGGCTAGTTTTAGATATGTTTGTGGCAACACCCAACTGACATCTCTGACTCCAGGCTCTCTTCCCTGCATAGTGCTACTAAACTGGCAAAAAAGTTTATCCTACTTAGGAATATGTGCCGCCTCCCTATTATTTAGAACATTAAACTGTTTGGCTTTCGAGAGCCTCCCAGGCCTATTCACTCTAGATATACATGTTTACTTCTTACCACAACATTCCTAAATATTCATCTTCCTCTACCCTGGTTATCCTGCTGGCCTCTTCAGTGTTCCACCCACTGTGCTCATGCCCACATTGACCTGGATTATCCAATCACCTGAAATGGACAACTACCTAGAGCTTACTTACCATTCAGGATGCTTCAGCCATCATCCCCATCCACCTCCAAAATCTATTTTTACAGCCCGTATCACATATTTTTAATACGTCCCAACATTTCATCTTTCATGCCCTGCACATTTCATGCCCTGCACATTTCATCTTCCCAAGTAGACAAAACCCTACATACTTATAGAGAAAGAGTGGTTCATAATTCCATTTCCTCAAAAAATAGGGCACAGTTCTAAGTCCAAAAGCTTTTGTTAACAAAATGAGATTTCAGTCCTCTGTCTTTAAAAAATCAGCAATCTAACAGTTAAAAATGTCCCAATTCTTTGATGGCTTCTAGTCACTCTACTGTTCCAAAACTCAACAATTAGGTTTATAATGTTTACTTTCCTCTCACCTGCAAAAAAGTGGGGTGAGGGGAAGCCGGCCATGCCTCTGACCTAGTCGACAGGGCTCCTTCTTGAACGTTATTCATAACCTGTCCTCTATTTACCTATCAACTCCTACTCCCACCACTTTCCTGTAGTCTGCTCTCCCGCCACACTGAATTTAAGCAATGGCAGAACATGCCTTGCTTTTCCATACATTAAGTGCTCTTTGCGCTTCCCTTTGCCTGGAATGCCCTTCCTTCCTTTTTTCACCTGACAAGTTCATAATCGTCCTTTAGGATCCAAATAAATGTCACCTTCTCTGGGAAACTTCCCCCAGCTGCCCCAAAGGTGGTCATTCCCTCTTCCTCAAGTTGATGAATTATTGGTTGACACATTCTCCATGTTATACCCTTGGCTTTTAAAACTAGTATTGTTTTATACTTAACATTCACCGCACTGTGCCTGGCACTCAATGAGTCTCCAATAAGCAAATGTCAATCGACAAACTTCAAGGTGTCTATAACAGACCCTCTAATCAACTGGTAGTCCTCTAAGTACTCCATCAAGACTCATAACGGCAATGGCCTCCGCAATACTCTGAAATTGCAGGAAACATGTATTCGACTCAAAGGAAAATTCTTGCAAACGGTGTTACCGGGAGGTCGCTGAACAGAACGTGCTTTCCAGGCGCACTTTCAGCTGATATATAAAGTCATTGACATGCTGCTTCTGATGGAAATCGTTTTTTCCTACATTCTCGGGGGCTACGACTAGTCACGCTAAATACCACCTATCGTTAACAGCGCTCATACACCCTTGAGAGAGTTTTAAATCAATTGCCTAACAGACCTCGCTCCATACAACTTTGAACAAGGCTTTGGGGACCACAAATACAAAGATGACAAAGTTCTCAAGGTTCACAAAACCTCGCTCTCACACCACTGTTAAAGTTCACGAAGCAGTAGCTGCAAAACCAAGTCTTGGGCCGCTCACCTTCTAGGATGGATACGACGATGAGTAGTTGGTCGGACTTGGAGACCATGGTCGCAGTCTGCGGCCCGCAGGCGGGGTCTGCTGGCGGGAAGAGGGAGCCAGGTGAGTTTCGGCTAGCCCGCGACCCCCGGCGGGGCCCCCAGCGCCCGCTCCTGGCCCCTGACATCCGGACCCAGCTCTGCGGCCCGGTTCCCCCGCCGCCTGCAGCGCTCCCGGCTCCCCTGCCCCGGGCCGCCAGCCTAGCTCCTAACCCTGCCCAAACTCAAGACAAAAGCCGCTCCGCCACCCGACCCAGCCCGGCTGCAGGTACAGGCGAGCCCGCCGCCTGAAGACCTTTTGCCGCCTGCGTAGCCGCTTTTCAAACGCCCCGGCAGCCGCAGCGGCCGCCGCCGCGCCCCGCTTCCGCCTAGCAACCAGGCCCGCAGGCCCAGTGCCCCGGGAAGGCTGGAGGACAAAGGGTGATAGAGACCAGGGCAGGCGAGGATAGAACGCCCCTCAGCCTGCTTTGCCTCCCGCCCTTTCACGCTTCGTTCCAGAGCCCTAGGGAGACGACTAATGCGGTACCTCACAGCGCCCCCTGCTAGCCGGACGGGGGAAGGCGGGCGATTGGCCGAGAACCAACTGCGCAGGCGCACTTGCTGCAGTAACCGCTGTCTTAAATTCTCCTAGGAGTGTGGTGTATTCCCTGCTTTATGCCCCAGACACAACCTATGAAATATATCAGTAAAGATTAAAAAAAAAAATTTAGCTCCGTTCAGGTCTCAGTGTCGACACTGCTTAAAAGTCAAATTACAGAAAAATAATAACTTAAGTCTGAGCTCTAAAATCCCTAAATTGTCCTGGCGCAGCACCTCAAGTTTGCACGCTTTGAAAACAAGTAGCGTCAATATGGTAATTACTGTAACTGTTGGTGGTGACGTAAGCTCTCGGAGAACTTCCTGTACAGCAGAAAGTACCCTAAAACAAAAATATTATCACGTGGGCAGGGAATTAAAGGTATAAGTTCTAACTCCTGACCACAAAGTAACTAATTAGCAAAATCAAGACCAAAAATCAAACAAGATGTCTAAATGCTGTCAATCGACATATTTCCTTTTACATTCCTACCCCCAAACTTCAAGCTTTAGTTGAAGACAGATTAGAAATCTTTTGGAGGTTAATCTAGCTTGAAACTAGACCTTGAGAGAGGGGAGGAAAGAACAATCCACCAACTCCATCGCCTCATCTTTACTTTGTTCTCAAAAGAAATGGAAGATAATGTGAAGATTGGACTAGATAACTTCTAAGACCCTTTCTGTCCCCTATAGGGGCCTTCCTGAAATGAGGCATTATGCAATTTACTTTGGATTCATCGTTAAACAATGCATTCTTTTGTGGAAGGTGTCAAACAGGCTCAAAAGTAGACAGAAAAATATAATGGATGCTCAGGTGTCCAGAGCACAGCTTCAGCAATTACCAAATACGGCCAATCATCTTCACCTGTTGCATTATTTTGAAGGAACTCCTAAATAGCATATCAATTCACCTCTTTCAACATGTACCTCTAAAAGATAGACTTTAAAAAATATAATAAAATACTAGACACAATAATTCCAGCATTACACCTAAAAGTTAACAATAATTCCTTAATTCATTAAATATACACTGTTTACATTTTCCTGATTGACTAATAATTTTTGTTTGTTTATTTGAATCAAGATCCAAACAAGTTCCAAAACACAATGCATTTGGTTGGTGTGTCTCTTGGCTCTTTTAATCTACAGGTACTCACTCCCATTTTTTTTCCTTCAAAATTTATTGAAGCAACTGTTCATATATCCTGTAGAATTTACTACAGTCTAAATTTGGTTGTACAATGTGTTTTTATTTACACATATCCTTTTTAAAAGTTCTGATAACTATGTCCATATTAACAACACTAAAGATTAGCAAACAAATCACCACCAAAAAGCAAACTACAAGGCTATCAGTGGTGTAAAACATTACGTGGCATTAAACTCTACTAGACAAAGGGAAATCAAAGAAATGAGACTAGTGTCTCCAATGGAAAAGATACTCCAGGAGATCAGGGTTTGGGGCCTACCTCTGCCGCTTACATGTTAGGTGACCTTAGGCAAATCATTTTACCTCTTTGAGCTCAGTTTCAGCTGTACAAGGGTATAGTGTACATGACTCCTCAGTTCAGGTCTTAAATGCAGTAGATGCCAGTTAGTTATCTTTTTATATGAACAATCTCAGACCTTAAGTAGTAGTTGTAAAAGAAGTAGGAACTGCCTTTGATATACCTTGTTGTTTTGCTGTAAGATATCCACCAGGGCTTAAAATGTAGTTTATGAACCATCACTGAATGCCAGAGAACAACCTCAAGTCAGAACAAAATCTGACAAATCATTAAAATTAACCAAAAAACTTTTTCACATAGTAAAATTTCACATAGTTTCCTTTTTCTGGATTCCTCTCTCCAAACACACTATTACTGTACTTCTAAAATCTTCTCATCACAGCTACTGAAAGTCATCAACTTAGTTGTCAGGGTGTTGTTTGTTTTGTTTATAACAGACTGTACAAAATTAATGACATGAAATTTCCCATCTATCTCATCTAGAAATGGAATTATAATTGCATCTGCATCTTATAGCCTCCTTATCTGCTATTCTATAATCTAATTTCCTTTCATATGTGATAGGTAAACAGTAAATTCAGTTCTAACATAGATCATTATATTTTAGTTTAAATTCATGACAGAAAATTAAGTTATAAGTTTATGAAGCATGAGTTACTGTTTCAAAATATATAACTACATGTTAATAAAATATAAAATTTTGTTAATTAGGTAATTTGAGACTTACATTACACTATAAACATGCAAATTCAAACTGGTAAGTTTGATTAAACGCTTGATTCTGAATTCATTAGTTTGTCAACCTAAAAGCTTTAGTATGAGGTAGCTTTCAATTTCTATGAATTTTCTCACACACGCAGACACACATACACGCACATTTTGAAACAAAGCAGTCTGACTCATTTTTAGCCTTTCTTTTTCTGTAGCTATTTTCTATTTTGGAAAAACACTTTACTTATTGTCTGTTTCTATATTTGTTATCATTTCAACAACTTCTGTGACCTAGCATAGGAAGGATCATGAGCTGCATTCCTCTTCCTCAGCCCCCTCCCTCTTCTTGTCCCATCCCTGCCACACACACACACACATACACACACACACACACACACACACAGAGTAAAATTTAAGTCAAGCTCCCAGAATTAATAAAATTAACACATCTGTGGAGTAACTGCTATTTTAAACGCATGGTGCCAGACCCTGACCTTCAGGAGGTGTTTGGAAAATAGCCTCCTTCTGGAAGAGGGAGCAGGAGTGAAGGAAGTAACTAGTATTCATTTAGAGCCAAAATGATTTGACTTCCAATCCAAGATCTAATCTCATTAAACTTGGCAATTAATTTGGTTGCCTTTAATCCCTTGAAGAAGGGCCACTGATACTGGTGGTAGGAGAGGCAGGGTAATCATGTAGCAGAGTCACACGAACTTGCATTCCAAGATCCGCAACTTATAAGCTTTGTGACTTGGCCAAGTCATTTTTCTCTGAACCTCAGTTTTCTCATTGGTAAATATGATTAATAATCCTTACCTCGTATGGTTTTTGTGAGGATTCTTGAGGGGCCTAGGCCCTAATGAAATCTTTGAATGTGGTAGCTATTTTTACTTTTAGCATGTGAGATAATTTGTTCTGGTATTATTTTGTGATTTGTTCTCTTTCTGATACTGCAAAAAATAATCAAATTCCTCTACTTCCTCACCTCGGCCTATGCATATGTTTTAGGGTCATATCCTCCCAAAGAACCCCTTTCCCTGGCTTTTGTGAGGGACCACACAGGAAGGTGTTGCTAAATAACTAGTGAAGTGGGTTGGGCTGGGCCTGAGCAGCAGCAGAGCATTGTGGCCCTTCTCTACCCCAGTTGGTGATTGCCATGCAGTAAAAGCCAGTTTTTTTCCCTAATTTTCCACAAGAAACTAGACTTATAGATTTTTTTTTTTTAAATGTGAACTCATCCAATTTTTAAATGATGGTAGTTTTGGTTTTAAAAACAACAACAACATAAAAATACTGCATGAGCCAAACCAAAACTTCTGCCAGCCACAGGTTAGGGACTCCTGGCCTAAATTCATTATAGTGGTTATAATAGGCATTCCTAAAAGGTAGAGAAATGAGAAGAGTAAGGAAAGAAGTAGAGATTGCCTAAAACTGGGAAGGAGAGGGTTGAAGGAGAGAGTGATAGGGACCCACATTTTACTCCCTGGCAGAGCCTTCAGGAGGGGACAGGCCCTGTGGGGGCCCCCATGGAAGTGAGACCTTAGGCCCCAATTTATCATCATTGGCATAGGTTCTTAAACCCCTTATTTGACACAGAATCAATAACTCATCAGACTTCAAGGAACCTTGGAGGCTTAGATAATAGACAGCTTCAGTGACCAGCACAAACAAAAACTTGCAAGGCCTCCCCAAATATTTGTTCTGAGTCAGAATCCCCAGTACCTTTGCACAATATTTTGTGTGTGGAGGAGGGAGCCCCAGTGATGACTGAGACTGAATTTTCTGTTGCCTGGCAGAAGAAGCTTGGGGTTGAATTTAAGAGTCTAAAGAAAAGTAACATTTCTTGGGCTCTCTGCTTTGTGGCCTAAGCTTCATGGGGTTGCTTTAGGCTGGGATGACCTCTGAGCCACCCTGGCATGGAGTTTTTCACAGTGGCTCTCTCTGAGGTAAGGTATAAAGTAGAGGAGGGAAAAGCCGCCAACTCAAAAAAAATAAAAAAAACCGGAAAAAAAACCTGAAACAAGGGAAAAGGCCTCAAAAAAAGCCGCCCAAGGTCCAAGAAAAAAAAACAAGCCCTCCGGCAAAGGCCCGCCGAAAAAAAGCAAAAAACTTTGAAGGGGCCAATTTAAACGAAAAAGAAAAAAACGAAGGGAAAAGCCAAAAAGAAAAAACCAAACCCGGAAAAACGAACCTGAAAAAAAACAAGGGAAAACAAGGGAACTTGAATCAATCAACCGATAAGGAAAGGCCGAAAAGGGGCAAATTTTTTTTTTCTTTAAAAAACTTCCTTTCAAAATACTGAAGCCAAGTGTAAGAAGAGCTGATGCCAGCCTGCTTAGCTGTCTGGTAGAGAAATTCCTCAGGCTTCTGGGTGAGTATTTTAACCCATAGAAGTCTTACCCCACTAAATGGCAATATGGGGTCAACTGTACAAGATCTCTCTGGCACAAGGGTTCTATTTAGTGCTGATATTCCAAGTATACCCAAAAGGTGTAGAACTCTATATTATAGAGTTCTATAACCTCTATGTTATAGAGTTCTATAACCTCTATGTTATAGAGTTCTATAACCTCTATGTTATATCAAACAACAAAAATTACAACAACAGGCAATTGAAAAGAAAACCCTCTCCTTAATTCAAAGAAAGGCTCTAAATATCGATCCTGGATAGAAGCCTCTCTCAACTTCTCACCCACTTCCCTAAGTGACAGCACAAGCAGCTCCCACTGCCAGCAGCCAGCAAGTTTAGTCACGCATTTTGGCTAGAGGTATAACAAAGTTCTTATGCCTCAACAGTTACATAAATCGCAAAACTGTCCTTCCAAAATTATTGCCTGTTTTTGCTCTGTCTTTTTATTCGCATAAATGTGTACATTTCCAAGTAGGCTCTAGCAAGTATAACAGGCAACAGGATGTGGAATAGGGACTTTGTTGCCTTGGAGTCGTCGTCCCCCATGACTCAAAAGATGACAAAGAGATGTAACATCGCTCTCATTCTGAAGAGCGCCCAAGACAACTAAGGCCCAGACACGTCCCCCAGGCTTTGTAAGAGGTGACCACACAACCATTAGTTGAGTAGACACCTAACATCATATTCAAAGATGATGGGCTGAGAAGTGGTAAGCGCTCAGCCTGAGGTCCTTCCTATTGTAGAGGATGGTAGTGTTCTCCTCCTCATCCCAAACTGAGTAAAAGGAAATGGATCTCCAGGAACCTCCAAGAGGACAGGCCGCCAGGTGAGGAGATTGCAGCAGCAAGATGCTGTGGGGTGTAGAATCTGAGATGGAAGCTGATCTAGTTTCAGAAGCAGCCAATTAAAAGGAACCGAAAGTAACTGAGTTAGACAGGTCTCCCAGAAGAGAATATATTGCACTGGGAAGCCCCCCATGCACCTCGCACCAACATTGCTCATAGAAATAATTCACACGTGTGTCCCAGGAGAGACTCAGCATTTAGCTGGGAGTCACTCTGAGTGTATGTTGAACAGAGAAAGAGCAACAGACAAAAGAGGACCACACCCGCCTCTGCCAAGGTGGGGATATTTGCAGTCTTTCTCTAGCTCTGATCCCAGTTTTTTGAAGAAGTCCCAAAAGAGAGGAGAGAGAATGAAAAAGTCGATCCCATTCCTTTCCTACTCTTAAATCTCTTAGGTGGAAACTTTGCTGGAACAAGGAGAATGGGAAGGGACGATATTTCAAACAGAAGCAAGGTGGAATTTTAAATTGGATTAAATTGGCCTGAACTGATATTTTAATAAATGAAAGTGATCAGAAAGCGATGGGAACTGACTAAGCCGTCATCAAGGAATGGGAGGAGACTCGATACAGCACATTAAAAGCAGTAATTGGAGAAAAATGGAACCATTTTATATTTGTACCCTGATCAAAGTTCAGAATGTTGAACAAATCAGTTATTTAATGATAATAATAGTGATGTCCTACTGACTTCTGCTCCTTCCAGCGACACTGTGAAGAATAAAGCAGGGATTGTATCACTTTTTAACACATGCGAAAATCTGAAGTTGGATAACTTGAGTAATTTGATAATAGTCAGAGCTCAGGTCCTCTCAGCACTTGCGTTAAGCTACCCCAGTGATTCTCAAACTGGGGTACGCAAATGACCTGAGAATATGGAGCTGGAATAGAAACTCCTGTACCATATTGTGGAGCAACAATGTTAGTCAGTGGTAAGAAATGAAAACATTGTTTATATAGTAAAACAATCATAAAGCTATGTGGCTACAATAGACATTTTGCATAATTTTTAAAGATAAAATATAACACTTCAAAGAAATTTGTTTTGTACTACATTTTTGTCCTGTCCATGTCACCCTCCTCTCCAGTTAAGGGGTCACTTAGTGGACACTTTGAAAAGCTCCTCACTTATATTCTTGAGCCAGATTCACCTTAAAAGCTGTTTGCAGTAGTGAAAGGGGGAAATATAATGTGTAAAAGGAATTAATGTCCTGCTTCCACATAACACTGGGGTTGGAAAAAATTAAAGTTATCCTGATTATATGCTGAAATTGTCATTTCAATAAAATGAATGAAGTTCTTAGGAAGATTGACTTCCATGTTTTAGTTACTCCCAATTTAAATGGTCAAATATTTAGCCGAGAGGTACTCCTAGGATTCTTGAGTGTGATAATAGAATGTTAGTAAAAGTAGTTACAAATGTTAATTGCTTTTTTATCATAAAAAAAATGATTAATGTTCCAGATGAGAATTTAATACAAGGTAAAAACAGTGATTTTTTTTTTAAAAAAGTTTTTGGTTAAGAATCTACAGTGTTAACATTGACTGGCTTATCCTAACATTTACCAGAAATATGTAATCTTCCAAAAATTAGTAAATGTAAAATCCAGTAAGTTAGAGAACATGTCTATTTTCTTCATTTTCATATCCCTAGTGCCTAGAAGAGTGTCTTGAGTAAATTTGTAGTAAAGGCTTAGTAAATTCTTGTTAAATAAAGTTAAGTTTACTACAATGTTAAAATTATATCTGTACTAGTGTTAGAGAGTAATAGAGATAGTTGTTACATGTTTAGAGGACAAAGGTGAATGCATAATTTGGTGCAGATGAAGAAATGTAGCTGCAAGATTATCTGACTGGGACCACACGAGCTGTTCTCTGATATGTTAAGAAATATTTTGTGATATATTTGATTTGATGTCATAAACTTTTAAACAATATGAAAGGAAATGATTTATTGCACTATAGGACAAAAGAAAGGTTTACAGTGATGCTTTGGGAAAAGTCTCAAAGGTTAAGATTACTACAAACATGATTTTGCAAGGATGTCAGAGATGAGAGTGAGTGAGTTAAGCTTGAAAAATATGATTATTCTTTAAGTATTAAGGGGAGAAAGGAAAATTAATTTAAAAAAAAAAGAAAAAGAAGAGAGATATAATATTAAACCTTTATGTTTCGTTAAGGTTTTCATTGACTGTGCCACAAGAAGCCTGACAAGCAAAAAGGATTGCTCCATTAGGGAGTGAGAAGGGTACTTAAAATAAGAAGGAAATATTTAAAAAACTAGACTTCCAAAGAATTTAAAGCAATACTCACAAATACAATGAGAGGTATTTTCTAAATGTTTTTTTTTTTTTTAAGTATGTATGTGTCAGCAAGTTATAATCTTTATTTAAATAACTTTTGCTTGGTACTAGACTATGGGATATTACTGTTTTGTCCATCATCCAGGCAGTGTTTATTAACAAAGTGGTTTATGTTATTTCTATCAAAGAAATAAAGACACTAAAATGATATTTACTCAGCAGGCTGAAGTTAAAAGACTTTTAATTACTTGTTTGTTATCATTTTCTTGTTGGGAATTTTAGCACTGTTAAAATTAAATTCCCCAGGGTCTAGAATAGTGCTTGGCACCATATAGACATTGAATAAGTATCCGTTGAATGAATGGACAAACCATAATGGATTTTAGCCGGTAGATGGGCTCTAAACCTAATCTGTTATGATATACTTGACTAATAATCTCCATTATAAAGTATATTTATCAAAATATTAAACGTTTTCTTGGAATATTCATTTCTTCAAAATTAAGTGCTATAATATTGTTTTGTTATATTTATCTAGTAGCTTTCTATTTTTATTAAACTTTTCTACATCAACTTTTTTAAATGTAGAAACCAGCAGTTTTCAAGGACTTTCTCCTATTTCTTAACTGGACCAAAATAGAACATAAGATTCCCAGGAGTTTCTTCAAATTTCAAATACCCAAATTCACATCGCTGTTTATCTTGGAAAATTTACCTCTGAACTTAATCAGAAGAATAAATTTATCATATATCTATGTTCAGTCAAGTTCACTGGTGATTTTTTTTTTTTTTAAATTAAAGTACATTTCTAATTCTAGGAAAACTGAGCAGACATTTGAGGGCTTGAGTTTTCTTCCATTTAAAAAGTATTAAATGGTATCACAAATGCATTGCAATGAACCCAATTATTATCTCATCCAAATAGGTAACTTACCACTTCTAAGAGGAGAGCTTAGGGAGCACTCATTTTACACATATAGTTAGGTTTCTTTTCTTTTTGCCCTTTACTCTGAAGTGTTTCTTCCTAGATCAATTAGCTTTCTCTCTAACAAACCTGGTTCTCATGAGTATGAGTGCCTAATGTTATCATTCAAAGGTATGCTATTTATTTTGGTCAAAATTTCATTCATTGAGATACTTTCTTTATAAGTCCTCCCCCCACCCCCCAAAAACCCCACAAAGTCTTATTAGATTAAAATGGTTTAGAGTTTTGGAAATAGAACCTACAAATTGGCTCATATTATTCATTTGAACCTTATCAGATACTGCTTTGCATTCTAAAATCTCAAACATAAACCTCCACATGCAAAAATAAAAAAATAAGAGTTAATTTAATATATTTTCCCTTAATTTAAGAGCTTTCTCTTTTGGTGTAGCTATTTCTTTTTTCTACTTTCCTGTGTCAGCAAAATAGAAATCAATTTAAATTTATATGATCAATATTCAGCTAGCCCGAATACTTTATTTCCTCTGTGGCCACATGCTATTATAACGTGTAGAGATGTATGAATCTAGCAAATTAAATATATGTAAATAATGGAGGATGGATGGCAAAGTGCCCAAGGACCTGTAGTCTGCAAAATAAATACTGCTAAGTTTAATAGAGAGAAAGTGTAAATCTCAAAATAAACATTTTTGAGGGGCAGAAGATTTTCTATCAAAATGTAACACAGGTTTTCAATAATTATTTTGGCACCTAAGTAATTTTCAGTGGAATTACATTTCTCCTAGAAAATAGTGATGTGGAATACCTTGCATATTTTTTATCACCTGCCCTTCTCACCACACCCTTAAATGTACTGACTTCCTAGACATACAAGCTACAGAACAAAATATGAAATGATTTCACCAAAGGAGAAATGTGAGTTCTTTTTTGAAAGTTGATCTGCTTTTATTTTTATAACTTAAATGTTATTGTTTTAAAATAGTTCAATAAATATAAAGGAATAAATGAATTACCTGAAAAAATACCACTTTAAAAAAGCATAAAGATTATTTTTGCGATATTCTAAAAAGTTATTGAAATCTCTCTTCAATGTAATTCTTCATCCTGATGATGTGATGCATAAATTATTCACAAAGAAATATATCTTAATCACTTCTTATCAACATCGATATTTTAAGATTAAATCTCAAGGACACTACAGGTAAAACATAGTTTAAGAACAAATTCTATTACTGAGATTTGCATTAAGATTATTGGCACTTTGTGATTGCTAAAAGCTCTCATCTCTTATAACCAGCCCTATTATTGTGCTGTATTTAATGGAAACTCTTAGAATTAATATTTAGATGCTGTTTAAGGTGATTAACTTAAATCAATAGTTACAGAGACCAAAACAACTTCTCTTTCTCTATTTATTCCAACCTATAAAGTGAAACTCAGTTCACACTGAAATCATAAACTTGTTTTGAGGAATTCTTCAATATTGCATATGTCGTATCAGTATTAGCATGCTTTCAACTTCAAGAAATGGAAAACTTTACCCCAACTGGTTTACTGTATAAAGAAATGTATGTACTTGGTATTTCAGGAGTAGAAAAGTTTTCAGGCTCAGTGTAGTCCCATTTGTGTCCTACTCTCTTGAGTTGTTTCATCCTCAGATCAGCTTCTCTCATTGGAGAGAGGCTGTCACAGTCCCAGGCTTCACAATGTACAAAATAACTTCCAGAGAAAGAGCATGTCTCTTCTGGGGGCTTTCTCTTAACAGCCAGGACTTTTCTTTCCAAACACCTAGAGTCTTATTGGCTCATACTGGCTCTCATGCTTATTTCTGAACAATCCTGTGGCCAGGGGAATGCCACAGCTGACTTTCCTGAGCCTTGTTTCTAAACCAGTCACTGTCACAAGGAGTTAAGATTACTATAAGCCAACCAGGCCTAGCTCTGAGGCTGGAGATGAAGCTGTCTTTTCCCAAAGCATATAAAAGAAAGTCACGGTACAGTTAGGAATGGTAGAAGAGAGTAGCGTTTTCAATGTTTAGCAGAATACAGTAATTTTGTTTTTTAATTACGTAGTTGCCTATGATGTTGGTCTAAGTAGTCATAAAAGCAATGAAATATTATAGAACAGTAATTATCAAAGTGTTGAGGTGGGTATCAGAAGCATCTAGGAGTATTTTTATCCAAGTAAAATTCCCCTCCTCATTCTGATATGTACCTGTATGAGGCTTGTCTTCTTGTCCCATTGTAAAGTAGTCTGAGGAGCCATGTTAAATCTGATGGATGGATCATGGAGTTAAAAGGATTGGGAACCATTGTCATAGAAACAGCCTTCTACTGTGAAAGGCCAAAATAAATGACTGTAAACAAGTAAAATAATATATCTGGTTATTGATATTTCATCTTGGTATCAGCCTCTTTTTACTTGCTGCTTTAGTTTCACAATTCTGTGACAAAAACTATTATTGTTTTTTAATCTCTTCAAGGAAAAAAAAATTTCACCAATCTAGTGCTAAAGAAATCAGCCAAACTTATTTGGTTGACCCTGTGTCTCACCTAAGACCATGTCTCTTGGTAGAGAATGGTTCAGAAATAACTGTGGCATAACTATCCCTTTGTCAGCAGAAGGCAAAAAAAAAATTTCTTAAAGAGCCCTGGTCAGCGGTGGTCACCATTTTAGATGGTAGAGACTCATCTTGGAAACATTTGAATAGGAGACTTTTTTTTTTTTTAACATGAGCTCTATGTTAAATCTAATAATTTTTTTCAAATTTTAAACAAAATAAAAATTAAATTCAGGAAATTAGCAGAGAAGCATAAAGATTGAAATTTAAATTTGCATAATCTCTCCAGCTAGAGAACCATTGATAACTTTGTATAAGTTTTTCATTTATATATGAAGCCACTGAAATACATACGTTATATATATATATAGCTTTTAAAAAGTAGTACTTTACCAGAAATCTTGTTTTGTAAACTGCTTTCTTTGTTTAACATACTATGATCATTTTCTCCATGCATTAATAATTCTAAAATTGTCCTGTAGTTATACAGTAGATTATTTAATCAATCTTGGTTGGGAAGATATTTTACTCTTGTGCATAAAACACTTTACAAAGCTAGAATGTTCAACACAAACAGAAGCCTAGCCTCCTATTCGAGCTACCTGATTCCTGAAGCTAGCATTAAATCAGAAATTTGGTAGGGAAGCAAGGAATAAAACTCTGAATTATAAAACAAAAGTGTGACAAACAGAGAGAACAAGCCTCAGAAAGATTTATGAGTCATATAGGTGCTGAGATTTCCCAAAGTTTTGAGATCTAGATCAAAAATGTTGCTTTGTCCACATGCGTCTTGATGAAACTTTTGTTTAGCTGCTCCTTTATTAAGATGAGAGCCTTACTCCTGTCAATGTTGGAACTGATGTAAAGGGAAAGGATCCAATGAGTAAGCCCCAGTCCCATGGGAAGAGAATTGTGCAGATACTTGATACGACTGCTTTCAGGAGAACAAAAGAGGAAGGCAGCTCTGCCCCATCTGCCTCCTCATGGGCTCCGGTGTAGAAAAGGTGCATCACTCTGGGGAGTGAGCCAGGGCCCTGTAAGCGACTGTCGACCACCACAGTACTGAGAGTGGTGGCTCAAGATAGAGCTAGAAGTGGCATTGCTCTAAGGAGTGGACAACTCAAAAGTCAGTAAGACCAATATTTCTGCTTATCTCACACGTTAGAACAGCATTTCAAAGACTTCAGATTCCTTGTAGACCACCTTTATGATTTTTCCATATCTGCCTACCACATGTGTTATCATTAATATTTATTCAACTTACTTTTTCTTAACTAAAATATTTCATGTTAAATAAAAAACACATCACAATTTTAACTGGAAAACAGAATCACCACAAATGGAAATGGTGAGTGACCGCGTGAATTCAATGAAACACACAACAAACATACAACAAAACAATATTTAATTAGGGCTAGACGCTGTTGCTTGCCAAAGGCTTTTGAGCTTCAGGACTGATTTCTGTTAGTTTAGGGGGAAAAAAGGGGTGGGGAGACTGGGTAGGGAGAAAGTGTTAAAAACATTACCAGCAAATCCAGGACTTCCTCAAAGAATGGCAAGGGAATTGAATCAATGGTTGTTTATATCATCTAGCTTTCGGTTTGGTGACTTACACCTCTCTCTAGCAAATACTGCTAGAGGAAGCAATAAAACACTAGGGAGAAGATCCCAGGGCTGCCCTGAGGCCAAACTCAGCAGCTACTAGGAATTGAGGAGTTACCATAAACCTTTATAGTCCATAACTGAATGATAAACTGGATAGAGAATGCTCCCTTGTCTTGCAACCTCTCCTGTTATGGGGCATATTGTGCCCTGCCATCCGTCCCCACCTCTCCCCAATTCTTATGTTGAAGTCCTACTTCCTAATACCTCAGGATGTGGCTATTTTTGGAGATGAGGCTTTTTAAAGGGGTAATTAAGTTAAAATGAAGTCATTAGGGTGGATCCAAATCCAATATGACTGGTATCCTTATAAGAAGAGAAAATAAGGACACACACACACACACACACACACGCAGAGGACCATATGAAGACACAAGGAGATGATAGCCATCTGTAAGCCAGGAAAGAGACCTCAGAAGAAACCAACAGCACCACCACCTTGATCTTGGACTTCTAGCTTCCAGGACTGTAAGAAAATAAACTTCAGTTGTTAAAGCCACCCAGTCTGTGGCAGTCTGTTATGGCAGCCCTAGCAAACCAAATATGTCTTCCAAGGAGGACAAAATTCAAAAGAGACAGAATTTTTACAATGCTTTGATTTCTTTCCCGAAATATTACAAAGGTACTAATATCTAGAGCACATGTGGAGACCATTCGCATTTGTTTTCTTGGTAGTAAGGGGTGTTGTTAAGACTATTAATGGAAATTTTATATAAGGAAACATCCAGTAAAACATATATAAGGCACCTGTTCATGAGGTGTGTGCTTCAAGGGAGGAAACTGTCTTAGGTTAAAATGGAGCCCTGAGTCTGATTGACAATGTTCTAGAGGTGTGGCCATTGCCATAAGATGTAATTGAAACTTATTTCAAAATGAGCCACTCCTCCCAAATAATCATAAAATAAGCAGTAAAGGAGATAGTAATCAGTTTGTTTCCATCACTTGATAGCCATCTGTTCTGCTGTACAAATTTAAAAATCTGACCCTGTCCATCAGGTGGGTATGAGCTGGTCACTTTGAGAAGTAGCTTGACTCCTGAGGCTGACAGCAAGCTTCTGTTTTGGAATGCGGCTCACACCTCCAGGCATACCTCCTCTAGCTTCCTTTATGGTTGGAGGGACGATCCAGCTGACAGGCATGAAAGTAATACAAATCAAAGACTTTTCTGTATTCTGTTACTTCAGCCTCCTTGAGATTGAGACAGCGCAGGACACAGAACATCAAAGAGATGCTACTGCATAAACTAGTTGACCCAGTGATGTTAGGGAGAACCACCTGACTCAGCAATATCCCATCCCAGGAGGTATATACCTGTGCTATAGAGCTTCACACAGGTATAATATTTTTGTCACTTGTCTTTTTAATTTTTTGCTGTTTGTCTCTCCTTCTAAGCCCCATTGAGATTAGGAATTTTCTAGTTGACTACCTTATTCTCAGCATCTAGCAGGGAGCCTGACATACAGCATATGTTCAAAAGTATTTTTTGAAGTAATGAATAATAGCTAAGGACATAGACTATGAGGCAAGAGCAGCTAGATTTGAATCTCAGCTGTGCCATTCACTAGCTCTGTGACCTTGGGCAAGTTACTTAACCTTCCGAAATCTTTACGTTTCTTCATCTGGAAAATGGCCATAGTAATACCTACTTTGTATTGTTGTTATAAGAATACAATGAGCTAGCACAGTACCTGGCACATAGTGACTAGTAAGTATTAATATCATTATATTTATTATAAGATAACAGAAAAACTGAATCTATTTAATTGACAGAGAATGGACCGTTTGGGCAAATGTAGGTCATGCAAATCAGATTTTACTGCTACTTTTTTTTTGTTTGCTATATGGGTGTGTATTTCAGGAACACAGTCGCTCCTGGGTCCTCTGAATATAAAGGATTGTTGTTAAAAAGGGAGGATGACAAAACTTGAAATTACAATGTAGCCTTAGAGGTATGCCTAATGACAGCCTTTTACGGAAGAACAAATAGCTAATGATCAATTTTCCATTTTGATTGTTATTTTTGTGGGAAAAATACAGGTTTCCAATAATATATTCTTACCTAGGAATAAACCTTATAAAATACTGTGTTTCTAATCTTGATTATTTACCATGTCTGAGACTAAAATTGATTTTTCACCATGCTAGGGAATTCACATACAAATTCAAATGCAAACACACATACATGATACATATAGAATATGTAATGGCTTATTTTCAGTGGAGATTTACTACGCTCTATGAAAAATATTAAACATGTCTTCATTTAATTATTTTGAAATAAACCCTGTCTTGCGGAATTCTTTAACAGAGTTTATAATATCTTCTTCAAGGCACAATTTTGTCATGAATAAATTGTGTCACCAAATTGTAGATAGTTTTTGCTCATTTTTCCAAAGCCTTGCAAAGCAATCTATAAACAAATACTCATTGTGTATGCTCTGAGGGAATACAAGAAAATTACAAGATAAAATCCCTGCCCAAAAAGGGTTTGCAATCTAATTAGAAAATAAGAAATCTTCATCAAACCAGTGGAGAACATATGAACAAGACAAGATTTTATATACACACAAAAATTACATTTCATTCTGATTATATTACTCCAAAAGACTATTAGAGTTAGAGTAAGAAGAAATTCACACTTTTATTTATCATCCTGTGATAATTGTGGCTGGACCAGGGTGAATGATCCTATGCATTTCAAGAGCAGAGTATTATTGTGTCACAGACATACACATTGAGTTAAGAGCTCATTCTTTCCACTTGGAAGGGGTGAAAGGAGAGCCAAATTACATAAGATGCTATGTGAGGTGTGTTCTTTTTGCAGGTAATAAAGGCTAAAGAATTCTATCATGAGTCTCTTTCTTGATGACCTAGAATTTAAGCCAAAGTCTCTACTCATTGTTTCCATGTAGGAAATCTGCATATCTTCTATTACATCCTTGCTGGGTTAAAAAATTAACCAAAAATATCTATACAATAGCAACAATTGTATATATGTTATAATTTTGCTCTCTAATATTTACTCTTCTCTGCAAACCTGAGAGGGTGGCACCTACTTATTTTCTAGGCTCAGAGAGAATAAGAAAATCTATTGTCTATCCTGTACATCACATTTTTTAGAGCCTTCGGAACAGTGCGAAACTTGGAGTCTTAGTTGAGTAGATGTCTGAAATTTATCATGTTCCTCAGGAAACAATGGAAAAGCATTAATTTAGGGTGGCTTGCTCTTTCCAGTGCGAAGTGGAGTACCTAATTAAAATATAACTAGGGACACAGGTGGCTACACGATTTTCACAAAGGGATCATGCTGTGTGCTAATTTATTTCTTGAGTTCCAGTTCTCTTTTGTAGATGATATGGAGAGCAGACATTATATACTACCATTGTAGAGTGCAAAAGAAGAATTCACAGAGACTATAAATAGAAAGCAGTGTGCATGCAGATATAAATTTTGTGTTCTTTGGTTTGCCTCGATTTTTACTGCTAGTGCATAACTGAACTTATCAGATGACTATTAGAAATTACTTTTTACAACTGTCATTTGAATCCTCCTTTGAAAGTAGAAAATAAGGCTTTTGAATCATATTGTCTTAGCCCTATACATTTTTTTTTCTTAGCAGAAGTTTAGTAATTTGCCTGTACATTTAGGGATGAGATTTAAATTTTGAGACTTCCAAACATAAATGTGTTAAAAAAAAAAAAGCAGCTCTTTTAGAAATTCAGTAAAGTCATTTTGCTTAGTCAAATGTATAGTGGGATCTTAAATCAATAAGAAAAATATTATCTAATAGAAATATAGGCAAAAGACAAAGTAAATACAAATGATCGATAGGTAAATGAAAATATGCTTTACTTCAGATTTAAAGAAATGTAAATAGATACAACATTGAGATATAATTTTTCACTGATAGTAGTTTCTTAAAAAACCTATCAAATGCCCATGGTTAGTGAGTTGGTGAGAAAATACCAACTCTTTTGTAATGTTGGTAGGAGTTAGACTGGTACAAATGTTTTAGAGGGCAATTTGGCAAAATATAGCAACCTCAAAAAACTACAAAAGCTTTAATTTGATAATTATACTACTAGTAATATATTTCAAGAAGATAATACATTTTCAAAAATATTTTATATGATGTTAGCATATCAAACCAATAAATTAGAATAATCTAATTATTAGTCAATAAGAAATTTGCAAAATATGATATAAACACAATGAAATATTATGTAGCCATCAAAAAGGATGATGATTAAGTTCATACATAGAAAAAATGTACAGAACATAATTCAGGTTTTAAAAACAGATTACAGTACAACATATATAGTATTATCTTAATTTATAAGTCTATATGTTGAGAGACATCTGGAAGTATAGTGCCCAAAATATTAATAGTAATTAGCTCTAGGTGCTGAAATCTGGGGTGGTTTTAATCATATTCTTATTATTTCTCTGCATTCTTAAAATTATTACACTGAAGATCATTTACTTTTATAGTTTGAACAAAAATCAATTGATCTTTCCTTATTTTTGAAGTAAAATCTCCTTTATTAAGAACAATGATACTTAAAAGCTAGAAAACACTCAGTTCCATTACACTCTGTAGAGGAACAAATGTGTTATAATTATGCAGTATTTTTAGTAAATCTGTGTGAATCTTTTGTGTCTGAAGCTTTGTCTAAGAGTAACCAGTAAAACAGGTGTGCTAGGCGGGGTAGACCATCTGTTCCTCTTTGTAGAGATTGTTTTTTCAAGAGGATGGAAAAGGATTAAAATCTATCCTCATTGACTGAAAAGCTAGAAGGAGAAATTAATACCTTCCCCACAATCCAGCATTACCTTCTGTTATTTTCAGTGAACATATATTTAGATACTATCAACAATATTGTTTACAAAGTTTTCGAAATACAAACTTTGACTCAGGCCAGAGACTCAAAGTTTACTTGCCAAAAGGATGTTAATTAATAGCTGCAGTTTAGGTGTTAATAACCAAAAACACTAAGTTCTCTTCAGAAATTCCCACTTATGATTTAGCTTTGTTTTGTACTGGAAAGGTTTGGGGGAGTCTCTTGAGTAGAGAAAATCTCTATCTGTTCTCCCTTCTTTATTATTTCCTTCTACTGCCTGAAGGGACAATCACATTTGGCTCCTTAATCGGGAAGTTGGTAAGATTTCCCAAAGGTATTAGTTTTGCTTTTTAAAAGGGCCACACAATAATTGTCTTATAAAAAGGTTATTGACGTGGTATAGCCACTTAGGAAGACATTTTGGCAGTCTCATTCAAAACTAAACATACTCCAGCAATCACACTCCTTGGTATTTATCCAAATGAGTTAAAAAGTTAAACTTAATGGTATTTGCTCAAATGAGTTTTTTTTTTAAAACCATCACATGAATATTTATAACAGCTTTATTCATAATTGCCAAAACTTGGAAGCTACAAAGACGTCCTTCTATAGGTGAATGGATAAACTAACTGTGATACATCCATACAATGATAAAAATAAATAAACTTTTAAAACATGAAGAACCTTAAATGCATATTGAAAAGATATGGAGAATCTTAAATGTGTATTGCTAAGTGAAAGAAGCCAATGTGAAAAAGCTACATATTATATCAGGGGTCCCCAACTCAGGGGCCACAGACCAGTACCCATCCATGGCCTGTTAGGAAATGGGCCGCACGGCAGGAGGTGATCAGCAGGTGAGCCAGCAAAGCTTCATCTGCACTTGCAGCTGCTCCCCAGTGCTAGCATTACCGCCTCAGCTCATCAGGCATTAGATTCTCATGGGAGCACCGGTCTCTGGTGCCAAAAAGGTTGGGGACCGTGGTTCTGTATGATTCCAATTATGTAACATTCTGAAAAAAGTAAAACTATCAAGATAGTAAAAAAGATCAATGGTTGTCAGGGGGTTGTGGGGAAGGAAGAATGGAGGTTGAAGCACAGGATTTTTATGGCAGTGGAACTATTCTGTGTGATACTGTAATGGTAGATACATGTCATTATACATTTGTCAAAACCTATAGAATGCAAAGCACAAAGAGGTAAACCTAAATGTAGTCTATGGGCTTTAGTTAATAACAATAATGTATCAATATTGTCTCTTCGAATGTATTTACACTAATGCCACGTATTAATAATAGGGGAAACTGGGGGGTGGGTGGGCAGAGAAAGGAGAGTATTTGTGAATTCTCTGCACTTTCCACTCAATTTTTCTGCAAATCTAAAACTGCTCTAAAACATAAAAGTCTATTAATTAAAAATAAACAAAAAATTCATTAATGGCTGCTATGTGAACATCTGGATTCATTATAGAACTCTGAAAGTGTTCCATATCTTTGCTCTTGGAGGCAATGCCAGACCTTGGTTATAGCTTTGTGTCCAGCAATGTAGAGCTCACTGTATGAATAATAGACTCATAAAAGAATTACACTGGGTGCATGCAAACTATTGAATTCATTTTTATCACATGATACATTAGAATATTCTGGTCTCAAACCTTATTTTCAAACATTTTAGCTCTGAATTTCTTTAAAAATATCTTAGTGGTCATTTGTTGTCTTCATTTCTGAGATTTCTAAGTATGAGAAAGATGATTTGGAAGATCTGAAATAGGACGACACGTCTTGATAACTACACAGTATGAACGGGCAGAGCATATACTGTTTTGTAATTATGTATTTTACGTTTTTGAAATCACTTGGTTTAAACTCCAGTAGCCATGAAAATGCACCACTCAGATTTGCTACTGCGAGGTGCATAGCTGACAGAGGACAGGCAGCCCTCTGAATTTACTTCAGTGTTTGAACTGAGGCTGCACTTCCCCTGGGCTGCCCCTAGCCAGCGACTACGTATAAAGGGACTACTAATGCAGGCCCATTGCTGCCAAATGTGGGATTAATTTACAAGGCAACTTTTCACGCAAGGGCTATCCCCCTTGGAATGGCCCAAACTTAGACTCCTATAGTCTGAGACTTCCTTCCAATCCTCTTTCCTTAGACCCACACTGTGGTCTGATGGCTCTCCCTGCCTACTTCTATTTCCTCCCCTTTATCTTCACAAACATTTTCCCAAATAAATTTCTTGCATATCTAATCCTGTCTTGGCATCTGCTTCTCAGAGGACTTGAACTAATACAAAGACCAGTCTCTAACACGTGATCATTTTTATCCTTTGAAACATAATCATTAATGAAAATCTATACAGCTTATACCTCTACTTTTATGAATTAAACTCTAACATCCATGAATCACAAAATGCTTTTTGTTAGTACAATCACATATTCTGAGTAATTTTTTAATTTGAAGAATATAAATTTAATTGTTTATCATTTGTCATGCAGTTCCCAAGCAGACATCGTATCTTTGGAATTCATGTGTTTCTCTCACTGGTATGAAGAACAAAATAGAGAGATTTCAATATAACCCGGGTTGCTTAGTAAGCATCACTGCTCCCTCAGTTATGTGCCATGAGAATATCTTACCCTTTCCATATAAAGGTAAAATTCTCTGAATAATAAAAATCATTTATTTTCAAGTTTTTAAAAAACTTTTATTTTGAAATAATTATAGACTCACAGCAAGATGTTGAAATAGTAGAGAGGTACCATGTGTCCTTCATCTAGCTTCTCCAACCACAAAGATTACTATCAAATTTTGCACACAAAAAAATATTTCAAGCTCTAGTCAATGGCCAACTTATTTTTAATTAAACAACATGAATCTTTTTGAATAATTTTAACAACCCTCTGGAATTCACTCTACTATTCCAATGGGATTTATCTAATATGGCTCTTTAGCGCGCATCAGAATTGCCCAGAGAGCATATGAAAACAGAGATTATTGGGCTTCTCTTCTAGAATTTTGAATTCACTAGGTTTGGGTGGAGCCTTAGAAACTGCAGGTCTAATAAGTTCCCAGGTGATGTCAACGATCCTGGCCTAGGGATCTCTCTTTGAGAACCAAAGGATGAAAACCACATAGAGCACAACTAATTTCATGTTTAGAATGTAAGGTGAAGCAACCCAGAACCATTTGAGAGTGCAAACACAACTTGTGAAACTAGTTTGTAAATGTGTGACAGATTTGGAAACAACAAAGTCCAGCCAGTGTGAAAAGTTTGTATCTTCAACAAAATTAGATTAATAGAAAAAGATCGTGACACAGAAAGTTGAAACCTAATTAGTTGAATTGCAATCTGTCTGAAGAAAAAACAATGTTCACAGAGAGGAAGTAATCTGTGTATAGATTCTGGGAAAGAGAATCCTTCACAGTATAATTTGTATTTATTCAATTATATCCAAAAGAGAGAGCATCTTAACTAACTGATACGAACATTCAACCTGGAAGATAACCTAAAGTAGTCATGCATGTATCAGACTTGATGACACTAACAATTGAGAACACTTAATTATCTCTAAATTATTATACTTGACTTGCATGTAAGAGAGAAATGACACTTATCTTTATTTTCTGACAAATTTCTGATCTGCTTAGAAAGGATATTTTTTCATATAAATGAACAAATCAGCATTATGGACTATCGGTCTCATATGATTTTTTTTAGTACTTTGAGTTGTATCAACTCTAAAGACCCAGACAATATACAATTTCTGGATGTGTAAGTCCTGGTACCTGTAAGGGCTTATTGGGTTGGTCAAGTCATCTGTATATCTTCTCTATAAGACTGTAAAACAATCATTTATACATTCTAAAAAATCATCCATTTTAAACACAATTTTTTCATTATTACCAAAACTCTAGAGAAGAAGTCACTATGTTTTCAAGGTGATTACGATATAAGTACTGTCAAGAACTGTGAAGGTTCTGAAATTTTTACCCTACTGGCTAGCTCACAA
>NW_011888820.1:6984350-6994115 GCF_000151845.1 Pteropus vampyrus
GATTAGAATCACAGAACCGTAGTATGGAAGATGCATTAGAGATTATCTAGTTCCATTGGTTCTCAACATTTCATGTTGTATAAATCCATAAGCTCCGGGGTCCCATCAAAATAGGAAAAAGCAAAACAAATACAAAACCCTCAAATAAAATTTTTCTCTGAGAAGTTTTATGCTTTCTGCCATTATAATACCTTAGAATTTGTTCAGAAGACTCAGGTATGCCATCTATGCTATATCTATGTTTTTCTTAATTGAAAGCCACTGCTAGTTTCAAGATTAGGAAATAGGCTTGGATCAGCCGAGGTCACACAGCTGGCTGGTGGTAGAATCAGGGTTAGGGCCCATGTCTCTTCCCCCCAGAAGTGTTTTTCAATATCTTATCTCCCTGTGGTCTTGGCAGATGTTCAATTGCCCTTCAGTGATCTAACCTTGTTTCTCTTTACGCCTATATTCTGGGCAGGACTTCATTTGTTGAGTGAGTTATTCTCAGGCATAAATTAGGCAGTTTTCATTAATGTTTAAAGGTCATTAGGGTACCATTAGCAAATTAGAGTTTTAGTTTAACTAAAAGGCACCTTAGTAGCCTGAAAGAATTTCTGTACGTCTAAATACATTAAACCAGAATTGAGAACATTTAATTTAGTAATTCAACAAATAATCCAAAATTTTTGTCCTCTCAAAAATTATTTCAGAATCTATACTTTTCACTTGAAAATTCTACATTTTCTTCATATATGCACCTTGGTGACTATTAATGAATCACCGATTGGCTGCATTATCATTTATCTCTGTCACATACCTTTTTTGAGTGACAGGACTTTGAGAATAAAGATAAATCCAATATTTCCTGAACTCAAGTCATTCAAAATCTAGAAAAGAATGAAAACCTGTCTGAACAGAAAATCACTTGCCTTGAGTAGGAATGCAGAGTATCATGTTACAACACCTTTACTTTCTAAAATATATTTGTGAAATCCCTGTTTTTGCTGCTAATATAGAATTCTAATATATGAAAATAATCAAGACTATTAATGGAAAATGATAACATATAAATATAAAACCATATATTTCAATAACTGCTTGTTAGTTAAAAACAAAATTGGTTATAAACAAAATTATAAGTAAATGTACATCATCTTATTTAATCTTCAAAACAACTCTGGGAAATAAGAGTAATATATAATGCTATCACCATTTTAAAGGTGAGACACTGAGACTCAGAAATTTGGTACCTACCATATGGTAACCAGTTAATACACTGTGGAGTCATTGGGATTTATCTGCCTTCTGAACTCTGCCCTTGCTTAAGGTCCTGTGAGCTGGGGCCCAAATTTAATGCAGTTTTTAATCATAAGCAATGTTTTTGGACCCTGAATCCCTTGCTGCTTTGCTTGTCGTGGGAAGCCAGAAAGAAATGTAAATTCACTTTGCCTCTGTCTCTTAAGCTTGGAGTGAAACTTAAACAGAACGTAATCCATTGTGTGTTCTAAGCATCCGTGTCAAAGGTCATTTCATCTTGTTTATGTGGGTTTATTTCTGGGCTCTCTATTCTGTTCTATTCGTCTATCTGTCTGTCTTTTTGCCAGTACCATACTCTTTTCAACAAATGAATGGATAAAGAAAATATGGTATAGTCATACAATGGAATAGTATTGAGCCTTAAAAAAGGAAGGAAATCCTGTCATTTGAGACCATGTGGTCAAACTTATGCTAAGTAACATAAGACAGTCATAGAAAGACAAATACTGTCTAATTCCACTTATTTGAGGTATCTAAATTAGTCAAACTCATAAAGCAGAACTACGATAGTGGTTGTTAGAGGCTGGAGGGTGGGGAAATGAGAAGTTGTTATTCAATGGGTATACAATTTCGGTTGCGCTAGATGAGTAAGTTCTAGAGATCCGTTGTACAACATAGTGCCTGTAGTTAATATGGTATTTTACACTTCAAAAATTTTCAAGAAGGTAGATCTCATGTCAAATGTTCTTAATACACACACACACACACACACACACACACACACACACACACACACACACACACAGCCCAGATGAGAGGGTTGAAGAAAAAGATCATAACCCCAATAGGCTAAATTCTCAAAGACCAGAACTTAAAAAAAAACCACACGTAAAAATATCTGTAGCATTTCTAATGCTCAAGCAGAACTTTCTCTTGTTAGATGCAAATACCATCCTTAAGTTGTCACGATTCTACTTTCTAAAGATAGATTAATTAAAAGAAAGGAAAGACGTGCCTGATGTTTCCCAGAGTTTGGTATTATTCTACTTTGTCTCCATCGTTTCCTGACTAGCTTACTACTCTGAATACCGTTGGTACGTTTTGGAGATTCTTCTTTTCTTATCATCTACTAGAACCTCTCATAGAGGAAATTTGAGCGAATATGGTAAAAAGTATGGCCAAAAGAGTCAACATGAAACTTGTTTTTTCCTCACTTCATGTTTATTCCAAACACTGAGCTCTCTCAACTAACTTCTTTAGATTTTTAATGTTGCTTCACTGATTTGATAGTTATTCATGAGTATTTAGATATAATGTTCAAATTAAGAAATAATTCCAATGTTTTTATATACTGATTAGCTATATAAGTTAAAGAGCCATTTACCTTTCAAACCAAATTATACTTAGAAATCTTTCAATACTAATTAATTTATAATGATAGAATCAGTCTCCAATTTTTACTTAGATTTATAAAGACTAGATGATGTTCCTAAAATAAAATGGAAAATCACACATGTAACCTAACTGTTCTCAGACCACATGGGGTTAATATGGAACAAGAGTGGGATCTGGAGTCAAACTGCCTAGGTGGGTCCAATTTGGGGCACTACCATTTATGCACTGTGTGATCTTGGGCAAGTCATTTAACTTCTCTGTGCCTCAGTTTTCTCATGTAAAAAAATAGGGATAGTCTATGGCCATGAAACCCTGAACACGCCCGTTTTTGTCTGATCTTGGAAGCTAAGCAGGGGTGGGCCTGGTTAGTACTTGAATGGGAAACCACCTAGGAATACCAGGTACTGTAGACTTAAAAAAAAAATGGGAATAAAAAGAGTTTAAAATGGGAATGGGAATAAAAAATGGGAATAAATTTCATGTGGTTGATGATTTAGGACACGTAAGATGCTCAGAAGAAATGTTCTCTATGGTCATTATTGCACATGAGCTAATAATATTCATGGGAGAACACTGGTTCATTCTCCTGACTGTTAATACAGGAATTCTGGCTCTGCTTAAAGTCTCACCAAATTATTTCTGAAATTTTCCAATTATGGTTCTCATGAGCTCAAAAAATTTTCATATTCTTCCACTTCGGCCTAAGCCAAGCCTTTTGGCCTTGTCACAAGGCTGACAGCTAACCATCTAGTCATTTCTAACACTGGATTTTCACTGCACCAGATCCAAGGTCTGTTCCACCTGGAAGGTAAGGGAATCCTTCTCTGTGTGCCTCCTGCCACGTTCTATGCTCTTGAAGGAATTGGCTTCTGTGCCTCTAATTTATTGCCTCTTTCTTCATAAGCTCCACACTTGGGGCCCTGGCTTGGGGGTGCAGTGATATCTGAGGCTGAAACACTTTTTCTCTCTACTTTTTCCATGCTCTTCAATGAGAAACTCTCCTGCAAATGGACTCATGAAAATCCTGCCAAGCAGTTCCTCAGATGTGCTTGGGTGGGCTCAAATCTGACCTCAGGCTCGGTCCAGGACTCCGATTCCCCCTATCTAATGACATAAAGATGCTGATGAAATCCTGAAACCTTCCTCGAGCAACTAGCAGAGTGAATCTTCTCTTTGTACTCCTTTCTGGGCAGTTGTACATTCCTGTATTATTTCCAGTAAATATATTTTCTAAACAAAGTAAAGCTTTCTGTATGTTTTGTGACTTTTAGCATGCCACTGGGCACAGTAAATGCCTGAAATGTGTGCATTACGGGTAAGACAGTCCCGTGTGTACATACCCCCTTAATCAACTTTCCATCAGAAGCACTAAATTTCTCCATAATATCAATGATTAACAATGTTGTCAGTTCCGTGTTACATCAGTTGAGGCAATTAACTGATTTAATGTTACCTAGAAGGCTTTTCTTTGAGATTTAGAATGGCAGACAGAAAGGGAAATTAATATACATAAAGCTCTGGAAAAAAATATGAAGGTCTTTATGATAATGAGTGTAGCAACCTATTTTTTTCTGCAGAGCATTTCTGATGGGTACTGTTTATATTTACAAGTATGTATGCACACTGTTACTACAATCTTAGCAGAAGTGCAATTGTCTGCAGATAGTACATAATAATCTGAAAGCTAGTGTAAGCCCCTCTCTTCATCATCTACTAATCTGCCATACACTAATTAGGAATCCTTGATACCATCATTAATCCTTTCTGCTATGAACATACTGCCATACAATTTGTGATGGCAATTGCTGATATATCCCGAAGTATATCTAACCTCCAGTTTTGTGAGTTGTATATCTGAATCAACTTTCATGGAAAATAGCAATATCCTGAAGCATTACTAATAATTTGGTTCTGGAATTCTATTTGCCTGCATTTCAATAGGGCACATTTTTATTCAACTTTGGTTAGTTGGGAATGTTGAAAGAATGCTTTACACAACATTCCTATTATCTGCATTATAGCAGCCTCTAATGATGTGCCATTCAAGTGTATTGTATGAAGGGGGATGGACTAGCTTGGCATGGAACAATTGGAAAGAAGGCAGCTTGCCTGAAACAAAGGCTAAGGAAAGATATTGAGTAGAGACACTTGCTTACCATCAAGGCTAGGCTCTACAAGGATCAGTGTAAGCTTGAAATGAAAAATTGATATGTACAAGTGGGAAAGACTATTGTTTATGCACAAATTTTTCAAAGTTACTACAATTGTCCCATTGTCACTGTCACTGATATCACCTTGAAAACATTTAAGATTAAAAAATAATCTGCATAGAAAAACTAGGATGCTTATTTTAACATAAAACCAGATTTTATGTTATAGTAAAGTAAATGTTATTTATAGTTCTAAAAGGAAGAAGAAAGCCCATAGAGGAAATACCCTAGTCATTCAGAGAATGCAAATGTTCCTGTTCTGGTCATCCATCCACTCTAATCCAGCTCACAGGGACTATTGGAAGCTTTTATTGCTGGGAACTAAAGCATGTAAACCAACATTCACTTAGCCCTCTGAAAATGACAGAGATAACGAATAGCTTAAGTTTCACAATTTTAGAAGAAAACAGTCATCACCCTAGAATACTATACTTCATTCGAATGTATACAAAGGATGCAATTATAATCATTTTTCAATTTTGTGAAGCTACAAACAGAAACACTAAACCAGGCTCACTTTATTATGGTGCCACTAGGCTATCCATCAGTGTCAAATTCCTCAGCATTTCCATTAAACAAGGAGGAAGAGGAAAGGGAAAATAAAGTGAAAGGACAAAATTCTTAGCATTTGAAAGTAGGCTTGCATATTTGCATTTAATATTTTCTACAAATTGATGATTTGATAGGTGCAATGGGAAAGACTAATGTCCAACTTTCTTTGACATTTATCTGTTTATCCTTTGTCCTAAGACAGAAACTCAGCTGGAATCACTGTGGAAAGCACTCTATGATGCAAGCACCTTAAATCAATGGGCTATATTGTATATGAAGATGTCTCACCAAAGGAATAACTTATCATTGAGATTCCTCCCCCGCCTCCTCCCACAAAAGAATAATAGATTTTCACTTAATCATCTACATACACTCATTGAGTTCCTGCCGGTGACAAAGTCCGATCTTCTAGGTGATTACCTAGGGCATGGAGTACAATGTGTGATCACATGGACAGAGATTATTTTCCACCAGTAGGAAGAGACCATATAAAGAGTGAACTTTTGACCCAGGACTCATAAATACAAAGCACTTGCCAACTAAACTCATGGGCTAAAGACCAAAAAAAAAAAAAAAAAAGAATTTCAAATCAGGAAACAAACCTGGTTGCCCGGTAGCTTCTACTGAATATTGTTATCCTCAGCACTTTTGAACCAGGTTAAAGAATTCTACCACTTATTTGTTAACTCAGAAGGCTCTCATTTCCAGACTAATAACCAAGCACATTTGTGAACTTCGATTGGATCCTGATTTGAAAAAAATATATGTAAACACATTTTGAGCTAATTGGAGAAATTTGAAAATGATTACATTAGAGAATTACTGTTACTTTTCTTAGGGACAATATGCTAATTATAATTTTACATGAAAATATCCTTATTCTTAGAAGTTACAGATGAAATATTTATGAGTAAATGTGGTATCTCTAACTTTCAGATGATACCCATGACACACAAACACAGAAAATACTGCAAATTATTAACAAGCTGGAGGGTATTTTTTATTTATTGTACTATTCTTTCAATTTTTCTATATTTTTGAAAATTTTAATGGTAAAAATTTGAGAAAAATAATTTCTCTTTCACAAGTTAGGGAAGCTTGATAAAAACAAACATTCCAGGCAATGACAATGTTAAAAGTCCAATACAATAAAATAGAGATGAGAACTCCTCCCATGCTTTAGGTTACAAAGGAAAATAAATTTGATTAAGTCTGCTTCATTCATTCACTTAATCAACAAATATTTATTGACTATTTACTCCGTGCTACATAATGTGGGGGTAAACTGATAGTCATAAAGTCCTCCAGAAATTTGTAATTCAAGAGAGAAATTTAAGAGTTATATTGTCTTTCTGCCTCTACTATCTTTCTATCCCCATCAAAAATTCTATTTAACTATTATCTAATGCTAAAAAATCTTCATCATCTTTCACCTGGACCACTGCAATTGCTCCAGACTTGATCATGTCATTCCCTTGCTTAAACCCTACTGCCTGTCCATTGGCTTCAGACCTCTATGATTAAGTAGGTCTCTGCTTATCTCTCAAGGCTTATCTATCACCACTTCATACCTCAAAATCTGTACTCACTATTCATAAATTAAATTGCTTTCTATTTTCCAGATTGCCATGCTTCCTCTTGCTTTTAGTGTTTCCACATGACATTCCCTCTGCTTGAATCATATTTTCCACCCCACTCCTCTACCTTTGCTTGTCTACTTCTTATAAATCTTTTAGTTCTGATATTACATGTAACTTCCTGCATGAAATTTTCCTTGACTTTCAAAGTCATCACCTCGACAATACCACTGTCTACTTTCCCTGTCATTCCACTAAATACGCTGTATTGTAGTTGCCAATTTAATAGCTAATCTGTGCTTAAAAATTAGAATGGTGTACTTCTCATTAGGAACTCTGGCATCATTGATAAAATAAGGATACTAACATTGACTGGAAACATCAATTGAATATTAGAAGAGTTTTCAGTTAACCTAAAAGTAATAGTTATTATATGTTGCCATGGGGAAATTGTCTAGTTAAGAATTTCCAACAGAGACTAAATGCCATATATTTGGTCGCCTTTTGTTTGGAATTATTATATCCTTAGGAGCATGTCGGAAGTAAAATTTCAACCCCATTATAACTGCCTGGTATAATAGCATGTGCCTTTAAAAGGTGCTTACCCGCACGCGCATACACACACACACACGCGCACACACACACACACACACACAAATGCAATTAAAATAAAATAGAATAAGTGAAAACTCATAATCTGACAATATGGTTATCAGCCTTCCTAGTTATTTGTTAAAATATTCAATAGAAAGTCTTTTCTGGGTCCCCTGGTAGTATAAATACTAATTCTAATTAGGGCACTTTATGCTTTACTGTGTATCTTGTTACTGAATCCTCTTTCTTAGATTTCTCTTTCCTTCCTTTCTCTTTTCCTTTCTGTAATGGATTATTAATGATGGCTGGCTGTGATTTATTAGCCTTCTTGCACAGTGTTTCTTAAGTGTATCATTGACATTAGCTAATTGCCAATGCCATAACCCTGCCATAATCCCTGTCACATTGTTTCCCATTTAAACACTTGCTGTTTTGCCCAGCCTTCATTCATCACTAATATCCTTCTAAAGACCAAATACAAAGCTGTCTACTGTGCTCTATTTATAGTAGTGCTTTGATTTAGCATATTTAAAGTTTGAAATTTGGCTTAAAGGAAGCTCAAATATAACATTATATATTGTCATTCATGTGTCTTTAAATATTCCCTTTACAGCCTTAAAAACCAACTAGTATAGTAGTTATAAATAATAAAATATAGTAGTTACTAGGCTGAGTGATAATTCACTCTTATTTGAAAAATGAGAAATCACTCTGATTTATAATTTGTACCATATATTTATAGTGTATGTATCACAAAGCATGTCTACTCAGCTTTCAATCCTCTGACATAATTATCTACAGTAAATGATGTTTATAATGATGAACTTGAAGAGCCTACATGATTCTAAATATTAAATTGTGGTCAGTGTATTGAGTACATTCAACTGTTAAACCCCTTTGAAATGTAATGCATATGTTGTCTTGGTGTTCTAGGTGAGTATATATTTTTAACTGTTAATTGTCATTAGTTTCTTTTTCTTCACAGAGTGCCCTATTTGCACAAAGCTGTTATGCATTCTAGCCAGGTATTTACCCAGTTCTCATTTAGATGGGTTTTTTTTCCCCCCATATGGGAATGTTAACTGAGTCATTTAGAAATCCAGGAAAAAACCATATAATACCTAATTATAAAAGTTACTTTTCTCCAGTTATCACCAAGAAGAGTCTGATTTTGAATTTCTACCAACTACCCTTTAGTTGTATAGTTTAATGGCAATAAATGTAAGCATTGCTCAAAGTAGCTTTAAACAAAGACTCCCAAACCTACTTATATACTCTGGTGGCCAATCCCAGTCTCAGCCTACTTTCTTTGGAGGAACCAAGGTACAAAGTGTTCATAATTTCTATATAAGCAGAACATAAAACTTAGCCTTGAATCTTTGAGTTTCTTAATTAGGGCTTATTTTCTAGGCCTCCCATGAATCTATCCTTTAATCCAAATGCTATTAGGATGTCCGGGATTGGATAAAAATCAGCAACTTCCATTGACTAATCCAGAAAAAAAAAAACCAAAACACGCAATGTGCCTTAGTTTAGATTTTAGTGTTTTAAAATAAGCTTTACATTTCTGAAGTTGTTGATTAGAATTGCAAGAGGTGAAGCAGAGCTAAAATGCTTTGTTTGACTTTTTTCAGTCAATGCTCATTACATCTTTTCTAGTAACAAAAGAATTGTTTGAAACAGAAATTTTGAAAAATAGAAAAGGAATAAGAAAACAATGTAAAATCACTTGTAATCTTCCTTGATTTCCAGAAATAACTTCTATTAACATTTTGTATTGTGTCTTTCCAATCTCCTGTTACACATCCCCATATCATCAGATATTTCCCCCTTTGTAATAGTCATCACACTTATAATATAAACTTATAATAGTTTAATGCTTGCTTTTTCCTATAGACTGCAATCTTCTGGAAGCAGGACTGACTTTGTCTTAGGAACGGTCATATCTAGAATGCCTAGTATAATGTCTGGATCACAGCAGGTACTAAACAAATATTAGCCATGGAAAGATGGCTTTTTAAATGCATTTTTATATACATATTTTTTTGCTTCCAAAAAATAGTAGTACACAGTACATATGGTATGTGTTTTCAAATAAAACTTCTTTTTATGCACTATTTGAAATATTATCTCAGATGATATATTGATTGGCATCTTACTTCACTTCTAGTTTGAAAAATATGTATACTTAACAAATC
>NW_011888820.1:6994165-7004596 GCF_000151845.1 Pteropus vampyrus
AAAGGAATAAGAAAACAATGTAAAATCACTTGTAATCTTCCTTGATTTCCAGAAATAACTTCTATTAACATTTTGTATTGTGTCTTTCCAATCTCCTGTTACACATCCCCATATCATCAGATATTTCCCCCTTTGTAATAGTCATCACACTGATAATATAAACTTATAATAGTTTAATGCTTGCTTTTTCCTATAGACTGCAATCTTCTGGAAGCAGGACTGACTTTGTCTTAGGAACGGTCATATCTAGAATGCCTAGTATAATGTCTGGATCACAGCAGGTACTAAACAAATATTAGCCATGGAAAGATGGCTTTTTAAATGCATTTTTATCTACATATTTTTTTGCTTCCAAAAAATAGTAGTACACAGTACATATGGTATGTGTTTTCAAATAAAACTTCTTTTTATGCACTATTTGAAATATTATCTCAGATGATATATTGATTGGCATCTTACTTCACTTCTAGTTTGAAAAATATGTATACTTAACAAATCCTCAAGTAAATACTCCACAGTACATGTTCCAAGCCAGATAACACTTACACAGCAAAAAAATCAGTAGAGCCAAGTGTAGATATTCAGCAGAAGACATTTATCTAAATATTGAAATGCTGTAGTGGCTTTTTCAAATTTATAGTACCACATCTTTTTAAGTTGTGACAATTTCCCAATAGGAACATAGTTGAATTGCAATGCTCTTGTGAGAATAACCTTAGCTTCAACAAGAAAAAGGGCAGGGTGTGGGGAATAAGACAGAACAAATCATTAGGCTATCCAGAAGAGACAGAGTCTTCTAAGAAATTTTAAAACCAATGCATAATTATAATTCTGACAAGTACTTTAATGTGAAACAAAATTATAACACTTCTCATCCAATGCCTAATAACTGTATATTTCTGAGATCTGAAACAAGACTCGAAATTGAAATTTTAGATTTGATGCCTGCTATTTACTCTATAACTCCCTATGAGTACCAAGAACTCGTTAATCACCAAAGATTATCATTCTCTTTTCAACTCTGTTCTTTACTGACTTCTTCTTTTTTCATATTTTATATATGCAAAGCACTGTTCTAGATACATTCCGATTGCCATTATTATCTTTATTTTCAATACTTTGTATTGGTTTTCCTCATCCCTATCTGGCCATGATTTCCTGTCCTTTTAATGCACTTGGTTTCCTTTCCTTGCTCTGTAAATGTTGGTGATCTATCATTTTCTCATACTATGAGCTCTCCTCAGGCAGTTTTTAATAGTTTCATAGTTTCAACTATAGCAACCTCCAGAGCCATATTTCCAATATCCTGGTCACTTTCCTTGGGGTGGTCTGACTCCTGCCTCCCACATTTTCTATGAACTACATCATGCCACCTCAGCCACCCACTCCGTGGTCATTCCTTGCAACTTAAAATCAGCTGAAAATATTTCACTATCAGAATGATTTCTATGTGCTGACCAAAGCTTCCTCTTTCCCCAGTTTCTTCTCGAACTGTATTCTCACCACAATTTTTTCTAAAACCTCATTAGATCTCCAGGACATTTTGAGCAAAAGAATACATGATTGGATTTTGTTTGTTTGTTTGTTTTAAAGAAACCAAAACACCTAATTCTGGGACTTAAAAAAGATTGTTCAAAACTGGGTGGTGGAGGCAGTTGGAGTAGGTAGCGAGGAATCTGGTTTGGATTGTACTGAAGAGTGAGTGTGAGAACAGGAAATGGATTAGCCAGAGCATACTCATCTTTCTAATTTGGTTACAAAGAAAAAGATGATTACTGAAAGAGGACATGAAATCATAGGGAGGTTTGCTTTCATTTAGGACACATTTGAGTATGAATATTGTAGAGAGGGCAAGAGGGAATTTAAGACAGATGTTGCATTTGCGAAGATTCAGAGAAACCTAAGAAATCGAACTTTCCTTAGGAAACTTACACTATAATTAGGTCTGTGTACCCTTGAAAAGATCCCTTCTTATACCAGGAAAGACATACGGCACAATATGGCAGATATAATAAATTATATTGTTTAGTGCAAGGGAGAGACTGGGTGGGGGGATTAGGGAGGGTGTTATATAGACTCAGCCTTGGAAAATGGGTAGAGTAAAGACATACTGAACTACAGTGATGGAAATTTAGATGCAAGAGACATTTCATGGGAAGAATCTATCTCACTTTGTAATTAAGCCAATTGGACAATTAGGACTGTGGGAAAGCTCCAAGGTTTCCAAACTAGATGTGTGTGAGCTGGTGGTAGTAATTTTTGAAATAAAAGGGCTGGTGTTCTGCTGTTCTCGGAGATTGTTTTCTCTTCTAATGAAATAGGGAACAAGAATCAGGGGATATAGGGCAAGGGTGAAATGGAGAAACTGACCAATATCCAGAAGCTATCAAATTAAGTCTCCATTTTGTGGCTTCTCTTAAACTTTCCCCAAATGGCAAATGCACGCACATTCGAGTGTAAGTTCAAAGTTATTCAATTTTGTCTGTCAGTTGGCAGAACAAGAAGAGAGTAATGATATGTCATATTGATGATGATGAGGGAAAATCAGCAGTCTCATATACTTGTAGTCAGTCAATCAGAATAAACTTTATACAATCCAACAATAATTATCGAAATTATTTCCTCAGGGTAAATTCCATTTCTAGATATTTATCCCAAGGAATGAATTGCAAAACATATAGGTATGAGAATTTTCATGGCAGAGTTATTAATGGGTGAAAATTTTGGAAAAAACTACATGTTCATATTCTGAGTAATAATTGAAGCATGGTATATCTATACAAGGAAATACTATGGAGATAAAAAAAAGATCTATACGTATCAACATAGAAAGATATTCACAAAACAAGCAAAAAATAACAAGTTAATGAATATATGTATGTATGATCACATTTATGAAAAAACTATTTACTTACACACAATAAAAGTCTGAAAACAGACACAACCAGAGACAAAAAGTTATTTTGGAAAGACATATAATCTAGTATTAAATGTGATTGAGAGTAGGATTATGGCTGCTGTCTAGTTTATTTTTGCTTGTTTATATTCTCTTGTATTTTCTAATTATTTGGTGATCGATATAGATTGTTCTTATAAGGAATATGTTTTTAAGACTGAAAGTTAAAGTCTAAATAGTTTGGAATAATACACTACAATATTCACATCCATCTTCATGCTCTATGGGCTATCTATGATTAAAGGGTCAAAAAATAAAAATTTTGGAGCTAAAATGAGAAATAAAAAGCCATGTCATACTTGGACACCAGAGATATTTTTCTCCTAATGTGATACTATGCTAAAAGTTTCTCTAGAGACTTAAAAGTGTTAATGCACTTAAGTACCCAGCAAAAAGTAAGATGCAGCAAGTAAAAATGGCCTTTCAAAATTGAATAGATGCTCGAGTAAAATTCAATTAGTGGCAGCCTCCTCCAGAGTTGAGAGTAAAAACCCATTTCCAATCGTGTTGTCCTTGATCCAAATCAGAGATCATTCTTTTAGGAATTCAGATTTCTCCATAATGGACACAGCTTAGTTTAGGATTCTTGGGACTGTAATGCATAGTAATGTACCTATGAAAGTGACTTTTACTAGAAGACTCACTGAAATGAATGAATTGATGGAAGAATAGTTAAATAATAACATGACCAACAGAGCAGTCAGAGCACAAGAAATTTTGAGAGGCTGAATGTGACAAAATAACAATGATATTAATAATAATACTACTAATAAAAACAAAATAGTGGTTGCTATAAGGTAAGGCAAACACATTGTTCTTAGAGTCTACTAAAGTGACACCAATGAATGATACCAGAAAAAATGCTGTCTTCATTAGTTCCGGCTGCTACAACCATACCATAGACTAGGTGGCTAAAACCAGGAGTCCCCAACCTTTTTGGCTGCTACAACCATACCATAGACTAGGTGGCTAAAACCAGGAGTCCCCAACCTTTTTGGCGCCAGGAACCAGTGCTCCTATGAGAATCTAATGCCTAATGATCTGAGGTGGAGCTGAGGCGGTGATGCTAGCACTGGGGAGTGGCTGCAAATACAGATGAAGCTTCGCTGGCTCACCTGCCACTTACCTCCCGCTCTGTAGCCCAGGGATACCTGTCCACGGCCGAGGGGTTGGGGACCCCTAGCTTAAACAACAAGCATTTATTTCTCCAGTTCTGGAGGACAGAAGTCTGAAATCAGGGTGCTAGTATGGTCGGGTTCTTGGTGAAGGCCCCCTTCCTGGTTATGTCTTCACATGGTCTTTCCTTGGTGTATGTACATACAGAGGCAGACAGATTTTGTTTTTTCTTCCTTTTACAAGAGAATTAATCTCATCATGGGGGTGCCACACTCATGATCTTGTCTAGACCTAATTCCTCCCAAAGGCTCCAGCTCCAAATACTATCACAATGGCCATTAGGACTGCAACATATAAATTTGGGGGGGACACAAACATTCGGTCCATAGCAAATGCCAACATAACCCACAGAGTTACAATGTCTCCTTAATCATATTATTGCTGGCTACCCAACAATCGATGCCATTATTTTTATTTAAAAAAGTGGGTCAGTGAAAGTTGGTTAGTTACCATGAATGCTTAGAAAAAAGGAGACACCAGAGAGAAAACTTAGTACCCACTTATCACATCCAGTGGAGGGGAACATTCTAGCCCTATGACTGCTTTAGCTAGTCCCTGTGGCAGGTGACCCTAGTTTAGAGGCTGAAAAATTGGGTAATTATGGGGTGATGCCATTAGGCATTTAAACATGATAATTGTCCTTCCTCCTCTCTCAGCCACCATCATTCTTTCTCTTATTCCATATTCACCAAATAGCTTCTGATTGTAATGTGCTTTCTCACACAGATTTCCTGTAGGGAAAGAATGTGCTGCCCTTGCAGACTTGGAAAGTCCATGGGATAGCTACATTTCTCTTCTCAGCTAGATTTCATGCTCATTTACACAAGCCATCTTCTATGAGCTCATTTGGTGTATGCTGGATATCTAGAGGTACAGTCCAGTAGTGCTGATCGAATGAGATGAAATCTCTTAACAATTTACTCATTTATAGAATTTGGCCCCTTGCTCATAGTCTTCTCTATCACAAACTCTTCCATCCTCCTGCATGGATACCCCATCCGACATTCTGGCATCTTGATTCTTTGACATGCACATATTCCATTAGCTTTTTCCTCACTCCACCTCACCCACCTGCTCCCACACCGTATCCTAGATCTTGTCACCACTACCTGAAACTTGTTTTACGTTCCAAACCATTAACTGATATTTCTTGTTCTCTGACCACAACCTTTCCAATTTCTAGCTTGCCAGTTCACTGCCCTGTTGTCAACTGCTTCTTAAGTTTAAGGCATCAGAGAAATCCAGCATTTCTTACAGATTTTTGTAGTCATTTTATAAAGATTTTTACTCATTCATCTTTCTTTATTGTGGTAAAATATACATAATTTAAAATTAACCATCTTAACCATTTCAAAGTGTACAGTTCAGTGGCATTAGGTGCATTCACACTGTTGTGCAACCATCCATCTCCAGAACTCTTTTCATCTTGCAAACTCTGTACCCATTAAACACTAACTCGCTGTCCCCTTCACCTCTCCTCACCTCCAGGCCCTGGCAACCACCATTCTCTATGTATTTGACTGCCCACTTTCTCTATGTATTTGACTGCCCTAGGTACTTCACATAAGTGGAGTAGTTGTCCATACAGTAGTTGTCCTTTTCTGATTGGCTTATTTCACTCAGTATAATGTCTGCGAGTTTCACCCATGTTGTAGCATGTGTTAGAATTTCCTTTCTTTTTAAGACCAACGAATATCCCATTGTATATAGAGACCATATCATGTTTATCCAATCATCTGTTGATGGACATGGGTTACTTCCACCATTTACTTATTGTGAATGATGCTGCCATAACCACATGCGTTCTCATTCATCTTTCTTTTTGCTATCAATCTCTGAAAGGCTTTATGAGTTACATGTATTCATTTATAAACCAAACTAGTATTAAAATATTTCTCAATATTAGCCATTTATCTTCCACCCTTGCTTTTCTAAAAATCGTAATGATAATTCAGACCCACTTTGTGATGGTACTTTTTAAAGCTATTTTATACTTATCACATGCTGTTCATTTATTGGCTATTCTGTGAATGGATATGAGAACTCTATTAATGCTGGCTGGCTAAAAAAAGTTTAGATAAAGTATGTGGGGTAGTTCTCTAAGAGGGTTCAGACTAATAATGTGGCTTTCAAATATAATTTTTCAAAGAATTTCTAATTAATTGCATGGCCAGCTCTCCTCTCCTTCAGGTACAGAGGAGAATTTTACTTCACAGCTTTCTCTGTAGTTAGGGGAGGCCATGAGACTAGCTCTGGTGAATGGCTTGCAAGAGTGTGTGTGTCTCTTTCAGGCTGAAGCAGTGTAGGTTTACTTCCAGGCCAAATCTCTCTCTTCCTCTGCTGCAGCAACTAAGGATACCACTTGTTCCAGATGGTACAGCTATACGATGGTGGAACTGCTAACAAACGATCACTGAGAGCCATATGGAAAGCATTTATTGGACAGTTGCCCAGAACCTCAACAGACATCTTGTAAGCAAGAAATAAACCCCTGAGATTTGTGGGATCATTGTTTCTGTAACATAACCTCATCTATCCTAACTAATAAAATAGTGGACTATTTAACCCAATAGTGGGTTGGTATACCTCCATTAATGCAGCTATTAAAAATGCATGAGGATGATACGTGTTGATATAAAAAGATCCTCCAAATACATTAACTTTAAAAAGCAAGATACAGAATAGAGTGTATAGTATGTCACCATTTATATAAAATGCAAATAATCACCTACATGTGCATTGACTATCTGTTCAGATACACAGGAAACTTGTAAGAGTGGTTGTCTCTAGAAAGAGGAAGGGAGAACAGACAGGTGTGGGAGAGAGACATTTTTCACTGTTTGGATATTTTTATTTAATATTCAATAATATTTAAAAATAATAAATGTGCGTGAATTACTTGGTTATAAATAAATAAACATTAAAAGCAGTTATGGAAGTCTGCTTTTATTATATAAATTAATCCAGTGGCTAGGGTATCAGAAAGAAAAGAATAAATTTGAGAAAAAATACAGAAATCAAATGAATGAGATTTGATAGCTCGCAAATCTTAGAAATTTGAGGAAGAAAGGAGTCAGAGATAATTGTGATGTAAGTTCTATGATGGCAAGAATTTTTGTCTCTTTTGTTCATCAATAGTAGGTATGGAATGACTGACTGCATAAGATATCAATTATTGTTATGTTCATAAAATGTTTTTGTCCTTAGCGATTTACATAATGCTTAGAAGTAGGTAATGTCTTTCATTTTGCATGTAATAAAATTTCGATAAATGATTCCTTTATTTTTATTTTGGCCTGCTTGTAATCTTCAACTGCGGGTGACTATTTAATGAGAATATGTTAACAAGAGATAAAATAACACCATGAAAATATGGATTCAAATGATTCTTTCAAGTTTATCAGATATTAAAGGATTGAGACTTAGAGGTCTTTATGGGTTGATGGCTACCCAGAAAAACGTGAGCTGTTTTAGAACTCTGAAATCACATTATAGAAAATAACTTTGGCGTGAAGGTATGATAGCATTTATATAAAGCTATTATTGAATTTCGTTTATATTGTTTTGTTTAGAAGCTTGAAAACAACAGTACTCATTTGTTTCAAGTTACATGTTTTGCTTAACAGATCTAAGGTTTTGTTCCTTCCTCTTGCGATTTCTTGGAATTTTGCATTGATACACTATAAATAGCATTGCCTATGAGAACTCTTGCTTTCATTTTCTTGAGAATTTTGAAGATATTTCAATCATGTAAAACCAATGATAGTCTATCATGTGTCATAGAGCAATTTCTAATCTCTCAAATACGAAAAGGTAAGACTAATTGCTTGGAATAAGGGAAAACCTTTTAGATGTAAGCAGCCCACTTTTTTTCTCCAAATAAAAGTAGAAGAGGTGCTGAGAGCCCATATGTAATTCGATGAAGCAGAAGGGATCACCTTTCTTCTTCACAGCCAAAAGTAGCCCAGTGACCCAGAAAAGGATATAGGAGCCATCTCTTAGTCACAGAGCTGCACTTCCCAGCAACATGCTATGGTGCTGGCGAAAAGCCTACATGATTCCTTTAACAACTAGATTTGATAATCGCTGATGCCTGGGCTAAAATCAAGAGGTTTTAACAAGCTAAGCCGCTACCTGTAACTCAGTGTCCCCACTCTGGCCCAGAAGATTTCTGACTAGTGCTTAATCCTGTATAGCCTCAACATTTTCTGGGCTGTTTCCATACCACACAGCAGATACTTCGGCATCCTGTGTGAACTCTATGCAGAAAGCTTTTCTCTGACCCTTCCACTTTCAGACTGATTTCTGCTTTCCCAGCATCTGGCCTCATTCACGACTTTTCCTTTTCATGATTTATATTCACCCCCTTGATGTTTCTACATCTGGCTGCTCAGGGGAAACACTTCATCTTGTCCTCTTTGTGTCCACCTCCTCTCAGGCTTCTACAGGCAACACCTCACAGCGTACCCTGATTCTTCAAATGGAATCTGGACAAATAGGAGATTTTGAGAGACTGCATCCAAGAAATCATGTAATTAGTTGCCTCCAGTATCATAAAGAAATACGAGTCAACTCGTCACTCATTTGCCAGCATTATATGATATTCTGCCCCCAAGTGTTAAATCTTATTTCAATAAATTCTAAGGGGTTGTCAAAATTCTTTTGCAATTTTGGAATTGTGTTGTCTTGAAATAAGGCTGTTTTAAATATAAATTTCTTTCAAAGAATCATAGTTTTTTTTTAAAAAGGTATTTCTATTTATTTTACTTGTAAGTTTATTTAATTATTTTTATAAACATAGCACATACTAATTATAATGATATTAAATAGTTGATTTTTTTTTTTTTGCCTTTTTTGTGGGGGTGGAAGGAGGGCTTCCAGTATCTCTGTTCTCTTATTATTTGGGCAGAATCCCAATGAGCAATCTCTTCTGTTATAGAAGGCACAGTTGTTAAATATTCCATTTTCATGTTCCTGGAGGCTCTCATTCAAGCATGTGACTAAGATACTGTTAATCAGAAATTCTTTTTGAGAAATGAAGGAACATCTGAAAATCATTCATGGTGATTTATCTAAGGGATTTATCTTAAAAGAGGAAGGTGATTGTCTTCATGCTGCATCCTTATCTAAACTCATTTCTCCAGGCTTGTAAAGAAAGTAAAGATTACAAACGTAATGCCCCTTGTAGATATTTATAAATCTGTAAGGATAAAAATAATTTTAAAAAAGGGAGTCACATTTCAGAATGCTTTGAGGGGATTATAAGGGCATACGCGGAAGGAAAAATCCAACATAACAAAATATTTGCAAGACGAGAACGCATCCCAGATACCCTTTTGTTGCACCTGAATCCCTCTTTCCCTCTGCTTTGGTAGCACCTCCACTTTCAACAGTTGGATTCCGTTCCCCTAACATCACTGTAACTAGGGGCCCCACTAACCTATATGTAAATTAGGAAATGATGCTCTTTTAAGATACTTTACAGGCATTTGTTAGAAAATTGTTATACTGATTTTATTAGAATAAGACTATAATACCTTAAGCAAAAAAAAAAAAGGCATAATATATTAAAGATTCCATAATGTAAAAAGCATACCTTATATGTGGCAGACATGAATATAATCCCTTCCTTAGCTTGTTTTCCCATGACATGAGGTTTCCCAAATGGCTAGGTGGAGGTTGTTACTTCCTATTCAGCGAAACCATAATTGTTTATCAGATAGAAGAAATCTTTGAGTACCAAGAATTCTAAATTAGCAGAGCCCCAAGAAGGAAGGACAAGTGGATCATTAGGTTTAATAGTGAGTGGTGCCACTCCCAGTTCCATTCACTGATTCTTAAACCCATAAATTATTGCTGTAGGAGAAAAGCACCAAACATTTGTCTCTGGTTCATAGCACCTACTGCATCTACAGACTAGCACATCAGATTGGCAAGATATTGTTTCCTAAGCTACATAACTGAATATTCAATAAGCGTTCTGCTATTCTATAAGGTAAACTGCTTTCAGATGCTGGCACATATGAGACCAGTGACCCTATGGGCATCAGTATATTGCTTTGATTTATGAAAAGTAAACTTATTAAAAGTAATATTTTAAAAGAGAAGTTGCTAGTGAATAAAGTGTTCATTAAGTCCACAGACTGTGATGCTTGCAGATGTATGATAGTGAGGAAAAGTAAATTCAGATCCAAAATAAAGTCTATTCCAATGTAGACAAAAACTGCCCCTCCATGAAGAAATGTAATCAGCCTGATACCAACTGCCTTTCTGGCCCCTCTGGAGTTGGGTACCACATC